>NC_142932.1:64284889-64509889 GCF_046866305.1 Octopus bimaculoides | reverse complement strand
TAAAACGGCTCGTCCCATGGATCGCAGATTAAATTTGTATACGCAAATTAAATCTAGCCATGGAGGAATGTAGTGGCGGACAAAAAACAAGACAGGAAAACAAACAGAAAAGGCTTTACGGCCAGACGAGAAAAATTATGTGTGTAAGAACGCGATGAGGCACGGACCCGAGAGGGACAATATACACTACCAAACAAATATGATTTTTATTGAACTCCTAATATTTTTTGTTGAATACTTTCTTAAATACTTTCTTGTAAACTGTTTTTAACATTTTCTTATTATCAAAGAATGTATATATGTATTTTAATACTTTTGTGACAACCAGTACTTAACACAACAAAGCTTATAAAAAGCCTTACATTTTACTTTTGACAATCTTTTTTCAAAAAAAGTGAAACCGATCAAGTCAATAAACATTTTTTAAATTGCATTTTCAAACCTTTCATACATATGTGTGTGTGTGTATGTGTGTATATATATATATATATATATATATATATATATATATATATATACACACACACAATATATATACATATATACACAATATATATACATATACAATATATTCATATATATATATATATATGAATATACATATATATATATTGTATATATATGTATAGTTGTTTGTTGAGGTTAGGAGGTCCTCTGCAGTTGAAGCTGGGGTTGCGTTTTCATCAGCGTATTGAAGCTCAGTGATCTTGTGCTCTCGACAGTGATGTCTTGATCGGAAACGCGAGATGTTGAAAAGTCTGCCATCAACTCTACATCTGAGTTCCACTCCGGGGTTGTCTGTTGGAATTTCGGAGAGCATGGCAGCGATGTAGAGAGAAAACAGGGTTGAAGCAAGAACACATCCTTGCTTCAGGCCACAGGTGATCTTGAATTCTTCAGAGATGTAGTCTGATAAAGGACTCTTCCCCTCATTTCATCAGCGAAATGAAACCTCCAGGACAACCGTAACGATGTAGGATATCCCACATGACCTCTCTTGGGACACTGTCGAGCTTATCAAACCTTCGGCCTGAAAGTGAACATCACCAAAACCAAAGTGCTCGCTCAACCAGCTCCTCGTACCAACCTTTACAGCCCCAACATCACCATCAACAACCAATCACTTGAAGTCGTTGAGGATTTCTGCTATCTTGGAAGTTTTCTGTCATCCACTGCAGGATCTGGTAAGAATATCGAACATCGCATCCAATCAGGTCATGCCTCATTTGGTCGTCTCAAAGCCAGGGTCGTTTGCAACAAGGATCTGACATTCAAAACGAAGCTCATGGTCTGTCGGGCTGTTGTCGTATCAACTCTGTAAAACCTGGACTGTTTTCCATAAGGACATGAAGAAACTAGAGCGCTTCCATCAATCCAAACTTCGCGCTATCCTGAACATCAACTGGGAAGATCACATCACCAATAATTCTGTGCTAGAAAGATCAGGTCTCCTGAGCATCGAAGCCTTGATCATTGAACATCGTCTCCGATGGTCAGGTAATGTCCGTTGGATGAATGAACACCGCCTTCCCAAAATCTGTCTCTACAGTGGAAAACGTCTGAAGGAAAACGTCCTCGTGGAGCTCCCTTGAGGCGGTACAAGGACTAACTCAAATCAACCTTGAAAAGCACCAACATCGACCCCGCACACTGGGAGGATATCTCGACAAACAGACCCCTCTGGAGACACACCATCAAAACGGGTTCAGCGGACTTCGAGAAAGCCCGAGTCGCTAAAGCTGAACTCAAGAGACGGGAGAGAAAGCAGCGCCTTCTCCTTCCCAAACCACCCCCTTTTATCCCTTGTCCACAATGTCCGTATGTTTCATGCAACCCTTGGATTGCGGAACCATCTACGGTTCAAACACCCAGGAAAATGAACTGGATTGAAAGCTCGGAAACACGAGACGCAGCCAACAACAACAACAATATATATATATATATATATATATATATATATATATATATATATATATATATATATATATATATATATATATATATATATATATATATATATAGGCACAGGAGTGACTGTGTGGTAAGTAGCTTGCTTACCAACCGCATGGTTCCGGGTTCAGTTCCAACATTGCGTGGCACCTTGGGCAAGTGTCTTCCACTATAACCTCGGGCCGACCAAAGCCTTGTCAGTGGATTTGGTAGACGGAAACTGAAAGAAGCCCGTCGTATATATGTATATGTATGTGTATGTATGTGTGTGTATGTGTTTGTATGTGTTTGTGTGTCTGTGTTTGTCCCCCCAACATCGCTCGACAACTGATGCTGGTGTGTTTACGTCCCTGTAACTTAGTGGATCGGCAAAAAGACCGATAGAATAAGTACTAGGCTTACAAAGAATAAGTCCTGGGGTCGATTTGCTCGACTAAAGGTGGTGCTTCAGCATAGCCGCAGTCAAATGAATGAAACAAGTAAAAGAGAGTATATATATATACATATTTATACAATATATATATGTATACAATATATAACTAATTTAGAGACGAACCACCATTCCACAACTCAGTCAATGAAGAACCCGTCCAAAACCATGCTGTGAGACATATACCATACAAAATACTAATCTAATATATAATATTGAACAGTAAGATTATTACAATCATATAATATATAAGAGCAAATACTTTTAAAATCACAGCGAATACCATACAAAGAAACATTCATCATAAAAATATTAATCTAAAAATCAAATACAGTGTAATTGAACAATAAAAATTAATACAATAATATAATGTATAAAAGTAAGTACTTGTACATCGACTACGCGCGTTTCATGGCTGAATTAGGACTATATAAAATCATATATGAAAACCATATCCAAGTTCATTACAACGGAAAAATGATTTTCCTCCCAAAAGCAGTCACTCCTCAGGTCAAATTCCTAAAAAAACCCTAAAACCTAAAAGTTTAACTTACCTCATAATATGATAAGGAATAAAAATAAGGAATAAAAATATATATAAAGAAACAAAACCTGTAATGTAAAATGTTAAAGACATTAATATTATTATTAAAAGTTACGAGCTAAAAATATTCAAATAGAGTATTATTGTGAATAAGATTAATTCATTACGGAAAAGGTAAATAAATGTAAATACGTGTTAGAGTATAAAGTTAATAAAGGACGTTTGTCGATATTGTTTAGAATAAATTAAAAAAACACGACTTATCTGCCGGCGAATTACTGTAAATTAAACCGAAATAAGTGTACTTTAACATTTATACTGAAAAGTTACGTGATAAATATGGCATTCATTACCCAGAGATAAATACGTATTATATTTACTATAATAATAACGAAATTATCGAAAAAGAAGGTTGCCTAAAGCATATTGTTTATTGAAGATTTAAAATACTTAAAACCTTTATATCTACAAAAAAAAATAATAATAACTATAACACGTATGAAATTTATGTATTACGTAAATAATGCTATAAAACATTGTAAAAGAATGCACATATTATCGTTGAATTCTTTATTAGTAAAAAGTTAGTTATTTATTCTAATTTTATATAATTATGTAATGTTTAAAGTATATTCTAAAGCTAATTATATGTATTTAACGCTACTAATCATAACTATAAATTAGTAACTTTTCATGGGTTTAAATAAATAAATACGTTATCTAAACTTATTATATAAATAATTTAATTTATGTCTACGTTCATCTTGGGAGTTAATCAATTTTTTATTAGCTAATATCTCTTTAAATTCGTTTGCGCATAATAAGCAGAATTTACTCCCTATTCTATACGATTTAGCCTTACAAACTATTTCCCATTTTAAATCGTATTTTATTCTTTTAGATTTAGAATTCATTAAATTTCTGTTCTTAACAGAATTCATATGTTGGGCCACTCGTGATTTAATTTTATTGGAAGTCGATCCTATGTAAGTAGTATTTATGTTATCATTATTACTATTATTATTATCATTTAAAATCACTTTACATTTATATACTACGTCCTCAACATTACATTTATTATTAAATTTACATTTAGTCTTATCTCTACAATTACAATCAATTGTATTCTGGTCTCCATTGGAGGTATTACTTAATTTATTATTGTAAAACTTATTTAATTCAAATTTATTAAAGGATGAGATGATATTGCCAACATTATTAGTGGTAGAATAACCAACTCCAAATTTATTGCTAGAAAATATGTCTTTATATTTATTGTTGTCTCTAATAAATGTCTTGATTATATTTAAAATCTCTTTAATAATGTTAGTTTTAACCTGTATCCCATAGGGAATTATTAGCCATATTTTCTTCTTATTATTATTATGAGGTTTATTGTTCATATTACTACCTACATCGGGCTTCGGATGATTCTTAATGTTGTGTTTCAATAAAGAAGGTGTATGCATCATTTAAATTATAATTATATTTAGAATTGTTGAAAAATTTAATATTATTATTATATCCCGCCTTATGAAGCGCTTCGTTATAATATGGTGCATGTTTATTGGAAGAAAGTAATGAGATTCTTTTCCCTATATTATTTGCTAACGCTTTCTTAATTGAAAGTGGATGGTTATACTCTTAGCATTAATATATTTCAGGTTTTCGTTGATTTTATGGTAAGGTTGGGTTATACCTGTTATTAAGTTAAAATTTACATCTAAGTAATTAACATTGCTATTTTCATTATAAATTGTAATCCTAAGCCCTTTTCTTTAAAAAAAAAACTATATTTTTTTCTTATATATTTCCAATGTTCTATTAGTGCAATTTTTCGTTATTAGCAGGAGGTCATCTCTATATAATCCACCCTCCAATTTAAGATTTTCTAATTGGAGTTCTGCTAATAAGTAAATTCCTACTAGGTCTGTTGTAATTGGAAGGAGAAAGGGAGAGAATCCAATGAATTTGTGTAAAGAGTAAATTTTATATACGACTAATTAGTCGTAAATAAACGTTTATGAGGAAGGAAAATTAGTCGTAAATAGACGTTTATAAGGAAGGAAAATTAAAGATGGATAGTAAATATAAGTAACCATTAATGTTGTATCATATTAAGTTACGGTAATTAACTTAAATAAATGGCAATACAAGGTACAAAACTATAAAGTAATGAAATAATAAAAGAATACATAACGTATTCATAATGCATATACATAATGTATATGCAAAATACCTATTTGATTTAATATTTGAAATCATGTTAAACTAACGTATTATATCCCGCCAGAGAAAAACGTGCTTCTTATATATTACTATATAGCATAGAGGTATATTAATGAAAAACGGGAGTGAATATTGGGTCTAGTAAAGAAGAAAGTACGATTTTAAAGATATCTTAGGATATTCTAATAGATAAGTAAAGAAGTGAAAGTGAAATAAAGCTTGATTCGAGAAAGATGAACGAAGGGAAATAAGCATGAAATTTATTATGCAAAATTACTTACGATAGCAAGAACTTTAGTATATACATAAAGGACTATATAAATGTGACCATATGTGGAGTAAAAAAAAACTGTGCAAACTTGAGGAGTAAAGAGAGTAGAGATTAACTTACAATGGGGGATAACCATTGATATTGTATCATATTAAGATACAGTAACTAATCCAAATAAATGGCAATACCTGATTTACTATCGTAAATTAATAAAAGAAAACGTATGCAATGAATATAAATTTAAAGTTACATTGGAATACTTGTCTAACTAAAACTAAAATATAATATCCCATCAAGAAAAACGTGCTACTTTACATATCACTTAGTAGCTGTGGTGTGATGGAGGAAAAAGACAACAAGAAGCAAAAGGACAGAATGAAACGCTAGGACCTTACCTCGACGACCGCGGCGGAGTAAACGATCGCTCCAGATCAAAACACGTCTTCCTCGTAAGCTCTCTGTCTTCTGACTGACGCCACGTGCTGGCATTCGACAGCGTGTGTCCGACTTCCGGTCTGGCTTCAATTCCGTTTGCTTCATCTCTCTCCACCAACAACACATAGCTTATCACAGCCAACAACACCACACGCCCTCCTGATTTATAGATCATTCAACCGGCTCTCCCATTCACTCCTCGCTCCCGAACTACCTTAATTGGTTTCGTAATCAGCCAACCAGGGAGGAGGGTACTGCTCCCTTTGTGGTCGCTGTGCGACCCCGGGACTGGCCTGAGTTCCTGGTGCGCTGCTGCTGGCTTCATCATCTTGCCTACTGCTGCTGTCTTCATCATCTTGCCCACTGCTGCTGGTTCCATCCTCTGAAGCATTGACAATCTTCCGCACATCCAAAACATGGCGTGGCATACCATCGACCGAGACGTTGTTCTTTGAATTGATGGAGGTTATAGTTCCTTTCCCCCATTGTGATGTACACCGTGCATTTGGGGGTTTTACCCAAAATTCTTCCCCGATCTGCACAAAGGTATGCTCTTCCTCTCCCCCGAGTCGCATTGATGCAATACACGGATGCCTCCACTCGTACCTGAATATTGCCCTGTGTGGAACCGACTCCTCAGCCTGTCCTGACCTGGGCGACATGTTGTACCAAAATACGGCCTCGATTGGCGAAATGTGGCCCCTCTCTGCCATGGTCTTGATGGTACGATGATGCCTTTCCACCACTCCATTTCCACTTGGCCGGTATGCCGCCCTGAAGAAGCGGCTGACCTGCCACCCGTCAAGCATTTCTTTCAGCACCTCCGAGAGAAATGCAGTGCCATTATCCAGCAGCAGCTCATACACGGGGCCTCGTTCCAGGAATATCCCATTTAATACTCCCGCGATTTCCTCTGCAGTCTCCGTCTTCATCTCCCTCCATATGACCATCCGCCCCAGTCCGCAGTCGACCATTGAGAGGTACGTCCCCTGCCGGTAGTGTGTTACGTCCACTGCCAGTCGTTTCCAGTTGTGGTCCACTGGATAACTTCCCGCCTCATGTACGCCCGGAGCAGGGTCAATAAACTGGCACCTGTCACAGCTGCTAACCACTCTCTGCACGCTCCGCCTCGTTACTTCGGAGTCGACTTTCCTGGCTAGGAACAATGTCCTGTCCACTCCCATGTGATGCAAGGTATGCAGTCTCCTCAACTCCGAGTCACTCAGACAGCATACTGCAGCCACAGCCTGCTCCGCATCCTCTGGCACCTGCAACCAGGCTCGCTTTACCCTGGTTAGGACGTCTGCCCTGTTCTTTTCGGAAGGCACAAAAATTACGCTCAACTTCGGATCGAACTCAGGGGTTCGCTCACGCAATATTCCCAATCGACGCTTTACCAGCATCTCCGCGGCCTCTTTGGTTCGCACCCTCCGCTCATTGGTGATGACTGCCGTCGCCCGACCAAGCACAGTGGCCGAATCGGTCCTAATTTCGATGGTGCGCAGACTCCACTTCAAGGCCAGGTTCACCCCCTTCAGCACGGCATCCAACTCCGCCACATTGATTGTTCCCTGCACCTCAATCTGCACGTCTGTAATGCCTTCACAGCGTACCTCTCTTCCGTCGACTGCCCTCACACTGCTTTCTCCACTCCACGTCTCTACCACTCCCGGAGTCATCAGGGTCGTTGTACAGCCTGTGTCCACGAGGGCTCGCAACATCTTCCCCTCCATCAGCACGTCAACAACGGGTAGCAACAAACGCGCCTCTATTGATCCAAAGGGATGACCACTGACGCAGTAGTCTCCCTTAGACCGTTTCCCTGCAGACATTCGCTGGCTATATGTCCCGTTTCTCGACAACGGTAGCAAATGACCTCAGGCTTGGGTAACTTGCAGTCTCGCACCATGTGCGGGCCCTGACACCGGAAACACTGTCCTTTGAACGGTCGCACACGTTCCTTGTTCGACCCCTCTCCGCTACTCCTTGATCGGCCACCTTTTGCTGTTGCAGTTGCTGCCAACGGCGTCGATCTACAACACGAAACTAACATGCGAGCCCTCGTTATTATATACACCATGGGCATGGCGTTCACGTCCGGCAGTTTCTGCAATTCGACCGACATGTGGTCAGGAAAACCAGTCACAAACGCCAACTTAACCGTCCGATCTAGCGATTCTCCCTCATACCCTGCCAGTTTAGCCAATCTCCTAAGTTCGTTGGCAAACACGTCGACTTGTTCGCCAGCCCACTTTGCTTTCCCCAGGCGAGCGTACGCTTCAAACATTCGTTCTGCGAAGGCCTCCATCAAGCGGATTTCTATTTTGTCCGCGCTAAGTTGGTCCCTCTCTTCCATCTCTAAAAATAGCGCCAACGCCGGACCATCTAAGTACAGTGGGAAAAAGCTTGCTAAGTCGCCTATCCCGTGGAGCTTCGCGACCAGCTTCATCTTTTTTAGCCACGCGACCACGTCCGTGTCACCGCAAAACGGTTTAATCACATCGTTCGAAATCCGGACTACACTCATAATTTTTTTTGTTATGGGCCGAAATAGCTTGTGGTGTGATGGAGGAAAAGGACAACAAGAAGCAAAAGGACAGAATGAAACGCTAGGACCTTACCTCGTCGACCGCGGCGGAGTAAACGATCGCTCCAGATCAAAATACGTCTTCCTCGTAAGCTCTCTGTCTTCTGACTGACGCCACGTGCTGGCATTCGACAGCGTGTGTCCGACTTCCGGTCTGGCCCTTCCGGTCTGGCCCTTCCGGTCTGGCTTCACATAGCTCATCACAGCCCATAACACAGAGGTATATTAATAGAAGTAGATGTAAAAGAAGGATAGAATATTGAGATAAAGTACAAGTATCGATATATCTTCAAAAAAATACTTATAGATTAAGAGATAAATGAATAAAACGTGGATTTAGGAGTATTTAGGGGAGATGAACAAAGGGTAGTTAGCATGGAATTTACTTCATAAACATACCTACGATAACAAAATAGACTGTATATACATATATACTTAAAACTCTATGAATATAACTTTACGGGGGTTAAACTTACTGTACTAACTTGAGAAGGAGAGAAAGTGTGATCAACTGGCGTTGGAGTTAGATATAATTGTTATTTTAAATATGTTATTATTCTTATTGTTGTTATTATTATTAATATAAATATAAAAAAATAAAAAATTAAATTTATTATTATTACTATTATTGTTATTATTATTAATATTAAGGAGATGGATCTGTTATAATAAAATATTTATTACTATTAAAAAATTAGTAAATTAATATATGAATGAATAAAAGTTTTTTTTAAAATGTTTTAATAATAGAAAAAACCTATGTAGGAGCAGTATGATGGACAAATTAAAAGAGATATTGATGTCAATGAAAAATTGATATTAAAGTTGTGTTCCAGTGTGTACGATGCAGAGACACTGCATTAACATATCCGGTTACAAAGGTGGGAAACAAAAATTACAAAGTTATAATTAACTAAAATATATTTGAGTGTGATTATAAATCCAATGGATAAAAAAACTACAAAGTGAGTTGATAAGAATAATAATAATATTAAGAGGACCATCAAGCAATAAGGAAAAAGTTGTAGGGATGGACCAAATGGGTAAATGGAGGTAACTGGAGGAGATTTATTACCTAAATTTAATAAAAATAAATACAAAGTGGGGTGATAGTACATACCACATGTAAAACTAAGTGGAGAAGTATGGAATAAGTCATTGTTATACGCTTCTAGAAAAATAGATACATACCTTTTTAGAGAACAAAATGTAACTGAGAGCTATTGTATTAGACATTTGTCTAATCAGAGAGCAGAAACTGAAAGAAGATATATGAAATGGACGTGTGTGTATGTGTGTGTTTTTGCGGATAATTTGGCAGGAGTTTTGCAGTCAGCATGAGGTGGTTTGTGTTTATCTCTCGAGTCGAATTGTTGTGAATGTGTCTGTAATAGCAATGCCCGGACAAGTGAAAATATTTTTTTAATATGAGGTTGGGGAAAAAAGATGATCTATTGAAGTCGGCGTGAAAGCGAAAGAGACAGAGAGAGCGCGGTTGTATGAGTGAAGTTCTTTGGAAGTTGCGTGAGACGGAAGAATTGATGTGCATGCGTTTGTGTGTGTGTGTGTGTGTGTGTGTTTGATGGGGTGTGCTAGACAGAATGTGTTGTGTGTATATGAATTGCTTTTGTGATGTGTGTGTATATGAGAGAGAGAGAGAGAGAGAGAGAGAGAGAGAGAGAGAGAGAGAGAGAGAGAGAGAAAGAAAGAGAGAGACATAATCGAAATTTTTTCTTTCAGTTTTTGTAGTAAGTGATTGACAGAGAGAGAGAGAGAGTGGTTATGTATGTATGTATGAATGGCTTCAGTGACACACACTCACACACACACACGCACGCACGCAGGTTGTTTTAATCGATTTTCTCGGTGACTATGGGGGCTAGGAAAAAATATATAAACTGCATTCCAATCTACGCACCAGTCTCCACATGTGTGCCATTTTTCACGCGAATCCACCCAGCCGTTTGGCTGTGAACCTCAAGACAAGAAAGAATACAACGTTCGCCCATGTCATACACACACACACACACACACACACACACACACACACACACACACACACACATGTATAATATATATATATATAAACAATAATATATGAGTATATGCATATATATGTACATGTGTGTACACACCTTCATCTACATGTACATATAGATACATATCTAGGTACATGACGTTGCAAAAAACATGGACAAAATGATAAACAAGTTACAAAAAACTATAGGCGCAGGAGTGGCTGTGTGGTAAGTAGTGTGCTTACCAACCACATGGTTCTGGATTCAGTCCCACTGCGTGGCACCTTGGGCAAGTGTCTTCTAATATAGCCTCTTACTGACCAAAGCCTTGTGAGTGGATTTGGTGGACGAAAACTGGAAGAAATCCGCCGCTTATATATATATGTATGTGTGTGCATATGTTTGTGTGTTTGTGTTTGTCCCCCCCCCCCGACATCGCTTGCCAACCGATGCTGGTGTGTTTACGTCCCCGTAGCCTAGCGGTTCGGCAAAAGAGACCGATAGAATAAGTAATAGGCTTACAAAGAATAAGCTCTGGGGTCGATTTGCTCGACTAAAGGTGGTGCTCCAGCATGGCTGCAGTCAAATGACTGAAACAAGTAAAAGTGTGTGTATATATATATGTGTATACATATTCCAGTTGTTTAAGGTCTCGCAGGCATAAAGAAGAGAAGAGAGTATACACGCCTTGTACACCTTTATCTTTGTCTTCTTGCATATGTCTCGCCGACCCCAGAGACACCTTTCTAGGCTTCCGAAAGCATCACTTGCTTTCCTAATTCTATATGGAATTTCATTGTCCAAATTGCCATATCTATTAACAGTGCTTCCCAGGTAGACAAACTGATCGACTACACCAATTCTTCTACCATACACATAGATATTTGGTTCAATATACTGCTTACCAGGGGCAGATTGGTACACGACAACAGTTTTCTTGAGATTGACTGTCATTCCTAAGGCAGTGCAAGCATCAGAGAATGTGTTGCATATCAATTTCTGTTGTGCGCTACTAAATCACAATCATCTGCATACAAAAGGTCTCTTATGATAGAGGTAAATACTTTTGTTATTGCAGCAAAGCGCCTGATATTAAATATGTTGCCAGAGGTTCGATAATGCATGTAAACACCATATCTACAATTTCTGAATGCAATACAGAAAACCATCGCAAAATATATGGCGAATAGAGTCGGTGCCAGAATATCCCCTTGCTTCACTCCATTTTGTATTGAGATGGGCTCCGACATTTTACCTCTAACATTAACCCTACCCTTCATGTCTTCATGAAAAGACCTAACCACAGCAAGGAACTTTTCAGGACAACCAAGTTTCTGGAGGACTTTCCATAGTGCTTTTCTTTTAACTGTATCAAAGGCCTTTGACAGATCGACAAAAACCTGATATAAATCGAGACCCTGTTCCACACACTTTTCCTGAAGCTGTCTAGCTGAGAAGATCACATCGGCAGTGCCGCGTCCCACACGAAAACAAGATTGACTATCTGGAAGAACACTTTCTGGAAGAACACTTTCTGGAAGAACACTTTCTGGAAGAACACTTTCTGGAAGAACACTTTCTGGAAGAACACTTTTATGGAGAGTTAGCTAAAGGAGAACGACCTCCAGATAAACCAAAAAAGAGATATAAGGACTTGCTGAAGGTTTCTTTGAGAGATGCCAACATCTCTCCCAACACATGGGAAGTCATAGCTATTGACCGTGGCAAGTGGAGAAGGATTGTGCATGAGGGAACAACTACTTTTGAGAAATCACGAATTGTACATGAGAAATTAAGGAAGGTTGTCAGGAAGGGAATTGTTGTTGCATTTCCAGATGGTAAGGGTCTTCCTATAACACTGACATGCAGTGCTTGTGCAAGGCAAGACCGGGTCTCAGTAAAGCTGGACTTATGAGTCATCTTCGTAGTCATGAAGCAAGACCGATGATTGACTACCAGGCCGCTGGTGATGATGCTACACACCATACTAATCATGTCTGTCGGGCATGTGGAAGGGAGTGTGATTCAGCAGGAGGACTTAAACGACACGCAAAGGTACATGGAGCCCAATTACAACAACAGCCAGCTTTTGCCAGTAAAGGTTTTGGATGCAAGACATTGTAGATCTTTGGCTGGGCTAAAAAGTTACATTCGATCACAGCACCGTTAAGTTAAGCTTCGTGCAATGGCCATACTCGATAACGAGGGGGCAGCCATCATGTGTATACATATATATATATATATATATATATATATATATATATATATATATATATATATATATATATATATACGATATATACATACAATATATATATTTATATATATATACATAATATATATATATATATATATATATATATATAAGTTCAAAAAAACACAAAAAACAATAACAAAAAAACAACAAAGTGAGGACGTAATACGGATAGTGTTATTGGACGCTCGGGAAAGGAAGGAGAGAGAGTATGACGTTTCGGGCGGAGCCCTTCGTCGGAAAGACAGAAAGTTCGGAGAATGGAAAAACGGAGGATGAGGAAAATGGCACCGATGCCCACGAGGTTACATTGTGAAAGGACCGGAAGAGGAGGTGGTGGGGGAAAAGTTCTTTCTAAGACAGGAGAGTGAAAAAGGGAGGTGAATATCTGTGCGTGCGCGAGAGTCTGCGAGTGTGTGTGTGATAACAGAACGTGTGTGTGCGTATGTATATGTGTGTGTGTGTGTGTGTGCATGGTTTGGTGGTTTATCTGTTAGTGTGTATGTGTGTTTGTGTGTGTGTGTGTGTGACGTAGTGGAAGGAATTAGTAGCAGGAATAGTTAGTGGGTGTGTGTGGGGGATTGTGATGTGTGTGGGGTTGTGAGTGTTAGGTACGGGTGTGTGTGTGTGTATGCGCGTGTGTGTGTATGCGCGTGTGTGTTTATGTGTGTCTGTATGTGTGTGTCCGTGCGCGTGTGTGTATATTTTTTGTGCGTGCGTGTCTGTGTATATTGTGTATGTTTTCGTGCGTGCGTGTGTGTTGTGTATGTGAGTGAGTATTGTGTATGTGAGAGGTGTGTGTGCGTGTGTGCATGTGTGTGTATGTGTATGTGTATGTGTGTATGTGTATGTGTATGTGTATGTGTATGTATGTTCTGATAAGACACCCAAATAGATTTCACCTCTTATTTGGACCACCAATACCTGCAGGTAAGTTCTGCTCTTTGTGGATCTTAACATGTCTTTTGAGGCCTCCATTGGATTTGCAAACCTTCTGGCATACACAGCATTCAAAGGTGTGCTCAGACATATAATCAGAATCGTTGGTGGAGGTTCGTTTTCCATGCGTTCGCAGATGAGATTTGTGGCCAGCCAATGACAGGCATAGTCTGTCTCAGACTGTGCACTCAAAAAGGTCATTGTCATTCTCGATTGTTACATTCTTCCTTAGATCTCTTTTGGGTTATTCCGGCCTCTTCAAATACTTTTACTCCACTCTACACTTTGTTGGCCATCCAACTCAATCCGAAGCAAGGGCTTCTATATCTTCTAGAACCATTCCAAGTGACTTCATAGTAGTCCTTATGCCGCCCTTAAACTTTTTTTAGGTTTACACCGTTAGCGTTTCTCCTCTGCAAGCTCACCATAAAACAACTGTTTCAGCATACGTCCATAACCCTTTAAAATGGAAGATAAGAAAGTTCATTTTCGGCACTTGATGCTTTTCTTTTTCCGTAAAGGGAAACATGCCTCACAAGCAACCAAAGAAATATGCGCAGTTTACGGTGATGTTTTTTTTTTATCCGAAAGAACTGTACGTAACAAAAATGCAAATTGTGACAGGTGATGAGAAATGGATTATCTATCGAAATGTTCAGAGATAGCGACATGAGTAAGCGACATGAGTCACCCTTAGTCACCCTAAAAGTGGGTTTCTTGCTTTGTGTCTGGTGGGATTGGAAAGGAATTCTGTGCTTTGAGCTTCTCCCAAGCAACCGGACAATTAATTCTGAGAAATACTGCACACAACTGGACGAGTTAAAAGCAGCAATTCAAGAGAAACGTCTAGAATTGACCAACAGGAAGGGTGTTGTTTTCCATCATGATAATGCAAGACCGCACGTTTCTTTGGGAACCAGGCAAAAATTGCTGCAGCTCGGCTGGGATGTGCTACCCCACCCTCCATATTCATCAGATATTGCTCCTTCGGATTTCCACTTATTCAGGTCTCTGCAGAATAGTCTTAATGGTAAAGAAATAAAAAAAATACAAGCAAATATAAAAAGACAACGAAATACGATTGCAAAAAGGAGAGAGAAAGTTAGAATAAATAGAAAACAAAGTGAAAGCGACCTAAAAATACGACTAAAAAGGAGAAAGCTTTCCCGAGAAAAGCAGCAGGAAAAGTATAGACGATTTCAATCGCAAGGTGTAGCATTTAATTATGATCCTAATCGTAATTATGCGCATGAAAAAATTGTCTCTTTGGGCTCTATGTGCAAAACATGTGAAAAGTTTGATGCTAGGAAGTGAGACAAGGAATCACTAGGTATGTGTTGTTCTAAAGGTAAATAATTGAGCCTCCAGAACTTGTAAAATATCCTCTTTTGGGTACACTTCAGAATCAGAACACTTTCTTTAAAATATTCGAGCATACAATTGTGCTTTTCAAATGACATCATTTGGGGCAAAAATTATTAGGGAAAGTGGGTTTATGCCGACTTTTAAAGTGCAAGGACAAATTTATCACGGAATTGGCTCTCTTAAGCCTTTACAGAATAAAGATCCTCAATTTTTACAAATATATTTTATATGTGACGTTCAAAAAGAAGAACAGTGTCGCAACAAGAATTGTCCAGGTACAAGATTAGAACTTATTTTTAAGCTGCCAGAAATGCTTCACGAAAATAATTCTTATGTTAGAATGTACTTCAACTGCAGACTTTCAAGTTGTCATCGATGCGAACGAAAGACCAGCTGAAGAACATGTCCGTCGATTCAATGCTCCTGAGTGTAATGAAGTGGTTGGAAAACAACATAATAAACAGAATATTGTTTTGAAATATCGTGACAATAGCATCACGTTCATAAATGAAACTCATCGTTCATATGATACATTACAATATCCCTTGCTTTTTGCTAGTGAATAGCACTTTGGTATACCATAAGTTGGAAGAATCACTTCCAAAAGAACTGTATCTTGTATGGATTATTATGTTCATCGATTGATAGTTCAAAGTAATTCGTTTAATCATCTTCACTATTGCCAAGATCTTTTTTACCAGTATGTTGTTGGTATGTATGCCAAAATAGAGTTGGAGAGGTTGTGCTATATAAAAAGGCACCAAAAAGAACTACGTTCAGAATCGTATGTGCATTTACGAGATGGCATTAATAATGATATTGCTGGGACAGGGCTTAGACAACTTTGTATTCTCACATTCAATTTTACAGGAAGCCCAAGATATGTGAACGAGAAATTCAAAACCCCACGAAAGACAAAGAACTTTATGAAATTGTAAAATCGAACATGATTCATAGCCCTTGTGGTGACCTCAACCCAACTGCACTTTGCATGAAAGACAAGAAGTGTACGAAACATTATCCTAAAAATTTCATTAAAGAAACGTAAACGGATAATGATGGATATCCATCATACAGAAGAAGAGCACCACAAGATGGAGGTTTTGGAACAAAAATTTGTCACCATACAATTGGTAATCAATGGATAGTGCCATACTGCCCTCTTTTGTCTAAGACATTCAATACTGACATAAATGTTGAATATTGTAATTCTATAAAGTCAATTTAGTACATTTGTAAATATGTTAATAAGGGTTCTGATGCTGTAATGGTGACCCTTCAACAACAGACATTTCAAGATGAAGTTACACACTTCCAAATGGGGCGGTATATTTGCAGCAGTGAGGCTTTTTGGAGAATATTTGGCTTCCCTATTCATGAACGATGTCCTCCAGTGAAACAACTCTCTGTTCATTTAGAGAATGGGCAAAGAATATATTTCACTACAGAAACTGCTGCTCAGCAATCTCTAGCTCCAAGAGAAACTACATTAACAGCATTTTTCAAACTTTGCCAGAAAGACTCTTTCGCTTATACCTGTTGTACTATCAATTACCGTCATGGAACAACAAACAATGGAATCACAGAAAAAGAGGCACTGAAGTTGGTGGTTATCCTGATATCCGATTTGGCAATGTCATGGGAAGAGTTTATACTGTGCATCCAATTCAGCAGGAATGTTTTTACTTTTGCTTCTCCATGAAATTCGTGGTCCCACATCTTTTATCGACCTTCGAACTGTTGATGGCTATGTTTGTGCTTCGAATGGAGAAGCAGCTTTTAGGTTGGGTTTGTTACAGGATGATAGTCATTGAATGGCAGTTATATCAGAGGCTTCTGTGTCTTGCACAGGAAGTAATTGAAGAACACTGCCATTCTCCTTAAATACTGTGATTTAGGAGATCCAGGATCAATATGGCTAAGATACATAAATTATCTTGCAGAAGATTACAAGTACCAGATTCAAAATTAAAATACAATGATGAAATCTACAATGCCGCATTAATTGCCATTGAAGTTGTTTCTATGAAAGGGAATGAATTGCATGAGTATGGACTTCCTCATACCAATCGTTCTGGAAGACCTTACAAGATATACTAGAAAAGGTTTTTGATCAAATGAGAGGGTTTTTTTTATTGATGCTCCAGCAGGAACTAGCAAAACATTTGTCACCAAGCTTTTACTTGCCAAAATGCGACAAGAGAAAAATATAGCTTTGGCTGGTGCTTCTTCAAGTATTGCTGCTACTTTACTCCCGGGAAGAAGAACAGCTCACTCTACTTTCAAATTGCCCTTGAATATAGCTAGCATTGAGACACCAGTTTGTAATATTAGAAAAAAACATATGGGACAAATACTAAAGACGTGTCATCTCGTTATTTGGGATGAATGTACGATGGCCAACGAAAAGTCTTTGGAAGCTCTGAATCAAAGCTTGAAAGATTTAAGAAATTCTAAATTATTAATGGGCGGGGTTACTACTGTACTCTCAGGAGATTTCGTCAGCTTTTGCCTGTAATTCCAAAGGGCACTAAGGCAGATGAGTTAACAGCGTGCTTGAAGTCCTCCTATTTGTAGAGATACGTAATAAAAATGAGCCTAAGAACACGAAAGCCATTCTTTCGGGCAATGTTTTGTCTGAAAAAGTTGCTCAAAATTTATGGGAACCTGAAGAAGGTGGGGTACCCCAAGATGAAAATAATTGTTTAGATATATCTCTAATTAGTATATCAGTTTCATTTCTCGATGAACTAATAAGTGTTTTTCCAAATGTTCAAGACCGCCAACAAAACCATAAGTACTTACGCGAAAGGGCAATACTTGCGCCAAAAAATATCAGTCAACACCATAAAAAATAAGTTATTGGACTGCATTTCAGGAAATACATAGACTTATAAATCTATAGATTCTGTTCCAGATCCTGCAGAGGTTGTCAATTATCCTGTTGAATTTTAAAATTCTTTGGAACTTTCTGGGTTTCCACTACACCGCCTTCTCATAAAGGTAGTAGCCATCATCATGCTACTACGGAACTTTGATCAGTCTCGGTTGTGTAATGGCACTAGAATGGTAGTTAAAACATTAATACCTCATATTATTCAGGCTACTATTTTGACTACGTGTTTTACGGGAGAAGAGGCACTTATACCGCGAATACCCTTGATTCCATCTGACACAGAAATATTCTTTGTATTCAAAAGACTACAATTTTCAGTGAAACTCAGTTTTGCTATGTCTATAAATAAATCACAGGGACAAACGTTATCTGTTGCTGGGCTACAACTCGAAGAAAATTGTTTTTCTCATGGGCAACTGTATGTAGCATGTACAAGAGTTGGAAGTCCACGCAATCTTTTTACATGTACTCCTTCTGGAAAAACAAGTAACATTGTTTATAAGGAAGTTCTAGATTTAGAATAAATAGTTAATAAGATAAACACATAACACAGTTAAGGGGTGAAAGGACATGGACTGAAAATAGGGATCTTAAAAACGAAATGCAAAAATGTATTTAGCATGGCAAAACAGTGTCATATGGCAGTTGGCTCCCGAGTAACATCAGGTAACCCTGATATGTGTGTGTGTGTGTGTGTGTGTGTGTGTGTGTACTTCTTCACTCTATGTTTTAAATACCAGATATTACAACTCTGCAAATAAAAAGTTTTTCAAAATTGCATTTGCTTATCACTTTTTGTTCTGCTTAATTTCAAAGTTATGTACTGTAACTATTTTAATGTTCCGGATTTTTTTTTAGAAGTCTATGTTTCAAACATAGGAGATCGTGATTCTACACAAAAATTAGGGCTAGCTTTGGGGGTTGGGTTTAGGATTTAATACTAGGGTTAGTATTGTAGTTTAGAATTTAGGGATAAAATTAGGATTAAGATCTTGAGTTAAGTTTTAAGGTAAGCATTTGAGGGTTAGCATTTAAGGTTATAATTTCATTTTAGCATTTAAGATTACAATTTTGAGTTAGGATAAGAGTTAGTTTAAACAGAAACAGAAAAAGGATTCAAGAGATTTGAATTTGTGTACAAACTTTTACAGAATTGAACTTGCATATGTTTGGAATATGGATATCAAACTATATTCTTAAAGAAGAAAAATAAAAAAAAGTCTGCATAGTGTTCTTAGTCCAAAATTTCATTGAGTGTTTTTTTTTTCTTCGAAAATATTTACTAAAAGTTAGATAAAGAGCTTTGCGATGTTACAGTTAATTATCTGAGTCATTAACTCGGGCAACGCTGGGTATTTCAGCTAGTATATAATATATATGTGTGTGTTTGTCCTAGACAACCCATGTTGATGTGTTTACGTCTCTGCAACTTAGCGGTTTGACAAAAAAGACCGATACAATGAGTACTAGGCTTACAAAAAATAGGAGAAGTAGGAGTGAAGAGAAGTACAGAGAAGTAGGAGTCGGAGCAGGAGGGGAGAGGTGGGTGGGAGGAGAGGGGAGATGGGTGGTAGGAGGGAGGGCGGAGGGGGGAGAGAGGCAGGGGGAGAGGGGTTAGATGAAGAGGGGGAGGGGAGTTGAGCCCATATGGCGCAAAGGAGCGAAGAGAGAAGATTAATCCCTGTTCACGGCGCAAACGGTCACTCCTTGCAGCAACACCTGTCCGTGTTTGGATTGTCCATGCACAGGGGCCATCCGGACTCCCGTTTGCACCGTGAACAGGGATTAATCTTCTCTCTTCGCTCCTTTGCGCCATGTGGGCTCAACTCCACTCCCCTCTTCATTTAACCCCCTCCCCCTACCTCCCCCTCCGCCTTCCCTCCTACCACCCATCTCCCCTCTCCTCCCACCCACCTCTCCCCTCTCTTCACACCCACCTCTCCCCTCTCTCCCACCCACCTCTCCCCTTTCCTCCCACCCACCTCTCCCATCCTGCTCCGACTCCTACTTCTCTGTACTTCTCTTCACCCCTACTCTTTCTCTCTTCTCTCTTACTCTCTTACTCTCTCTCACTCTCTTCTCTCTTACTCTCTCTCTCACTCTCTTCTCACTTACTCTCTCTCTCTCTCACTCTCTTTTCCCTTACTCTCTTTCTCTCTCTCTTACTCTCTTTCTCTCTCTCTTACTCTCTTTCTCTCTCTCTTACTCTCTTTCTCTCTCTCTTACTCTCTTCCTCTCTTTCTCCTCGTTTTCTCCCTCCTCCCTCCTTCCCCCTTCATCGCCACCCCCGCCCCCTTCATCGTCTACCCTCCTTCATAAGCTCATCCCACCCCACCCCAACACACTCCTACTCTACCTTCCCACCCACCCCATCCAATTCCTTACACCCACCCCTACCCACATACCCCTACCTCTACCCCCATCCTCAGCCTAACCCACACTCCACCCATGCCTTCCCCACTCTCGCCTCCACCGCCTTCACCTTCCCCACCTCCCAACACCCTCACATCACACTACACATCACTTCACAACACACACCACGCACACACTACAACTGACCAACTCCTTTCTCCCCTCCCTATTTTTTCACGCATACATACGTCAGGATCACCAGCATTCTCTCTCTCTCTCTCTCTCACACACACACACACACACACACACACACACACACATACACACACACACACACACACACAGCTCCTCGTTTTTGGGTCACCGTTTCTTTCTTCCCCCTTTTGTTATCTCCCCTTTTTCTTAGCTCTCCTGCGTGAACTTTCTGTCCGCAGACGCCATGATAGATCGCTGACCAAACCATTCAATTTTTTTTCTCCGTGTTTTTCTCCTTGTTTTCTCCGTATTCTTTCTGTTGAAGAGCGTAGCTCGAAACGTTAAAGACTTTCCGTATTCCCGAGCGTCATACTAATACATCCTTTTGTTGTTTACACCACCTGTCCTCGTCTGTTTTTTTTTTTTCCTTAAATTCTCCCATATATATACACTCATATGCATACTAACACATATATACACACACGCACACAAAAGATAACGAAAGAATACAGTACGGGTACGTTTTGGTCAACAAAGACGGTGCAATGTGGCTAGAGAGATTTGGGTATCATTTCTAAAAGGACGAGTGCCCCAGGAAAGCTTCCCTTGCTAACAAGTACTGACCCTCGTGTAAAAATTTGCCAAAATATTTTCTCTGTGAAAAGGTGGTGGGGATGGGGGAAATTTCCGAGAGTTCCACCCCATCCCACCCCGCCTTTTCTGGACAAAAAAAGGGTTTTGCGGCATATCAGGAGCTCACCGTAATTCATTCAACGAAAAAAAAAAATTTCCCAAAAATCCGGGGTGGTGGTGGTGGAAATCACCCCTTCCTTTTCCCGAACCACCAAAATAAGCTATTTGCGGGAAAATAGGAGGTTAGGCGAGTTGATTCCACGCGAAAAATCGTGGGGTTTGTTTTGGTGAAAAGCGTGGAGGTGACTTGGTAAAAAAACGAATCATGTGAATTTTCCGAGTCCTTTCGGAAAAAAAAAATGTTTACAATATTACCTGGAAACGAAATAAAGAAAAATATAGTGCAACAGGTGTAAAAAAAATATGTAGGAACCGAATATGAAAACAAAAATGTGCGGAAAGCAACGGGGGTGGGGGTAGAGAGAGGACTTTGGAAAATTCACAAGATCCGAGTTTTTCCCTCATAACTTTTAGGAAAATGTTTTTTTTTTAATGAAATTTTATATAAATACCTTTCAAATGGCATAGATTACGGTTATAAAGAAATTTGTGAGTAAAATCTTTTCTGAGGTGGTGGGGAGAAGACTTTGAAAAATTCACAAGATCCGAAGTTTTCGCCCATAACTTTGAGGAAAATAAATATCTTTTAATGAAATTGTATATAAATACTTTTCAAACGACATGCATTACGGATGCCTAATGTACCGTAAACCCCTTATTCTTGTTCGGAAACAAAAGGTGGGGGGGGGGCCCAATAAATGCGTTTTATAGGTGAAGTGCGAAACTGCATTAGCCCCTTTTCTTTGCTCATATTTTAAGATAATATTTTGCAGAAATACGTTTTCTAGAGTGTGGATTACATTAGATATGAATATTAATTGAAAATACAAGTAAAAGAGGTTTCAGAGACGTTTCCTCTACAGATGGGTAAGGAGATTAGAATTTTTAACTCATCTATAGAGGGAACGTCTCTGAAATCTCTTTTACTTATATTTTCAAATAACCGTTATAGTTTTTAGTTGTAGTTAATACCTAACTGGACTCACATCCGTTTTTGTCATAAAGATAAATATTCTGCTATTTCCTTTCTCAAGTCCTTTGTAAAAATGTTATTTATACTTCTTGCACTGAAGAGTACAGTGATATCTAATGAATTTAATTAATTCAATTCAACTATAAATTTGCATAATTTTTATATCTCTGTACGAAACAATCGTCTGCATGAATTAAAATTCTCTAAAATATTTTAACATCTTCTCTTCACCATTTTTAACAAAATTGTTGAGTTTTATAGGATTTTTATCCATAAATTCACAACACATCATATACAAGTATATATATAAATAATTAGAAAATGGAGAAAACCATAGATTAACCAACACATCGGTTGGACCACATTTATAGCTTATTTTTTAATACAAAGCATGACATAACAAAATAGGTGATGTAGCATATCTTACGGCCGTTACTGATCAGATTACCAAAATGCAGTCTATACATAAATATGAGAATTAAATTCTTCATTTTCATAGAGCATTCGAATTAAGGCAACGGATCTTCATTAGTGAAAAACAAGAGCATATAATACAGGGGATAATACAGGTAACGGATACCGATAGTATATTTTATTCCTTAGTCGGTTACTGAAACCGCTAACTCTGTTTACATATATATAAGTTAATTAGAGGATATACCAACTTTTAAAAGGAATGATTACATCCAAGAAAATGCTGCTTCTATACCTAATATATTTGGGAAATTAAATTGGTTAATGTTGACATTATTACTCGGAAACGGAATCGAAATAAAAAAAAATTGTGCAACGGGTGTAAACAAAAAGGTGTAGGAAACAAATATGAAAACAAAAATGCGCGGAAAGTAACGGGGGTGGGGGTGGGGAGAGGACATTGAAAAATTCATAAGATCCGAGTTTTTCCCTCATACCTTTCAGAAAATGGGGTTTTTAAAATGACATCTATATATATATATATAGCTGAGTTTGCGAGTGTGTGTGTATGTGTATCCAATTCATACATTTACACAATTCCAAATTTCTTGAATGAAACAATCGGAATTAATATTCTAAATACCATAGCCTAGGTAACTGCGTCATTTTTTCCGTCAAAATCAATCACAGTTACCAATAAAATCCATTAAACTGCGCAAAATAACATTTCCCCCTCTAATAAAACCTAAATTTCCTCTTTCTACGACCTTTACAAATCCTTTCAACTCCTACTTTCTCTTATGAACGTTTACGAACGATAACTCCTACTTTCTCTTATGCATACAAAGTCATAGATTAAACTTTGCTTTTAGTTACGCTGTATGTAAACAAACAAGTTTGTTTTTCGAAGCGCTGAAATATATGGTAGTACAAGTAGAAAGATAGATTTTATTCAACGCATAGATACTGAACAGTATACATATAAGGGATAAAATCCTTTTTTCTTTTTAAAAGCATCTATTACACTATTTTCCTTTTGTTTCTTGACTCCCGTAAGGCGTCTCAGAACATTCACGCTTTAGTTTGACCGACAACACATTGCAAAATCACTGAACTTCATTACAAATGTGGGTAATTTTTCAGATTAACACCCGCACGATTTTCACTAGGGTGTTAGGGTTAGGGTTTTAGGGTTATGGTTAGGGGGTAGTCTTCAAGTTTAAGGAAAAAAAAAAGTAAATAAAAATCAAGGGAAGTAACTGAACGTCTTACTGTCTTACCAGTATTATCCGTACTACTCTGTTTATAAATAAATCACACACGTGATTTGATTGAAGTTAACTGAGAGATCGAAGATGCCTCGTGGAAGACCGGAATATTTTTATTTACTTTTTTTTACCTCCCTAAACTTGAAGATTACCTTATTTTCATCTTATCTACATGAATTTCTATGGCGGAATTCAACCTCAAAAGAAAAAAACATTCGTTTATTTTTTGGCTGCCATTTCTGACGTTTATAATGTTGAGTAGGTTAATTTCTAGAACTGCATGCTGACCCTTGAATAAATATCTAATATCTGTTGAATTTCATTATCATTTCCATCGACAAAGTTCTCTCCTTCTGTCGCATGCTGTTTTAGAAAAAAAAACCCGTGTGTAAAAAAACCCCAAAAAAAACACGTGTGTGATTTATTTATAAACAGTTAAAAGAAAACACATTTCAGAGTAGTACGGACAATACTGGTAAGTCGTTCAGTTATTTCTCTTGAATATTTTTTGTTTTCTTTTTTAACTCCCTAAACTTGAAGATTACGGGGTTAGGGTTAGTGTTACGGTTACAGTTTTAGGGTCAGGGTTGGGGTTTTAGGGTTAGGGTTTAGGGTTATGGTTTAGGGTTAGTGTAATCGTGCGGATGTTAATCCGCAAAATTACCGAAATGTGAAAACTACCGACCCTGCCATCTATTATAACTCTTGTTATTCTATTTAATATATACATAGATTATGCCTCCAAAAAAGAGAGCTTGCTGGGGAAAGAAAGCAACCGGTTTAAAAAGACAGCAACGGACTGCAGCAATTCACCACATTCCAGAAGCTACTTTGAACATAATGCAAAATGGTGCATCAACATCTTCTGCCCAATCTGTTAGAATTCTGGCAAAAATGTGTAGCAACAGATCGCCAGCAATTGCTTCCTCAGAAATTGCCGTCCTAGCTCCTGCGAAAATGGATTACCCTGCTACGTATAATCAGGGCAGTGCAAAAAGTTGTTTTGCACATATCATTTGTATAGCCAATTAGACGGATGAAATTTACGTACGATTAATAATGTTACGCAAAACAGCCTTCAAACTTGCCCTTTTAATTTCATCGTCTTTTGAATTACGAACATATTTACATCATAAGTGTTTTTTCGTTGTAAGTCTTTCTGTTTTAGTTGATTTTCGGATCTTGTTCAAAACGGGGGCACCAGTTTTCATTTATGTTTTATGTAGTGTTTTTGGTACCGAAAGACTTTCAAACTTCGTATACTTATCTATTTTGTGTTATAGAACAGAAAATAATTTTTGTATTCGAATTTATTTCATGTAAAAAATTGTCTTATTTCGATAATTTCAACCAATCACTGACAAGTATTCAGCTGTTTACACTCACTCCTTTGGCAGTTTAAGCGGTGTAAAGCGTATTTAATCTCCATTACTTCTGACATTTTGCAGAGAGGCAACACACGTGTGTTCGTTTTCCCTAACCCTAACCCTAACCCTAACCCTAACCCGAATTGACTTGCTCCTTCCCTCAAAAAAACAGGCCTTGTTTATTAGCTACTGCCAATATGCTTCAGCCATTTTTTGACAAAGAAATAATAATTTTATCACTGCCAGAATCGTTTGAGAATCGTTTGTTTACGTAGTCAGCATTTAATATATCCAATGATTTTTAAGAGGTATGTAAAAGATATTTTTTTTATATTAGAATTTTACTTGTTTCACACACGCAAACAATAACGTGGTTTTTGTAAGGATTTTGTGTCATTCTTTCTCCTGTTCAGACTTCGTTACCACTAATCTTACGTATCAAAACTGAAAGATATGTTCTCGTATATTGTAGCAGGATATATAAACACAAACAGGATGTATACACCAGTACATATAAACAGAAAGAGAGAACGAATCCTTCCTTTGCTATTCCTGCTTTGATCTTACATTTTACTTAATGTTTTCAATGTCATTTTAGTGGAGAGGCACTAAATTATCATCTGAGGTTTTCAATAGGTTGAGACGAATAGCTCTAAGAAAGTCAGAAGGTTGAATATAATAATAATAAATTTATAAAATGAATCGTGAAGGAAGTAAATTGGAACTTGTCAGCATGCTGAATATATCATCAAGAAATATGGTTTAATGGTGTTCAAGGTTAACAGAATAAATGTCCAGAGTTCTTTTCAAAGGGTGGCAATTTCAAATGGCTTGTGCGTGGCATATTACAAAATATACTTAGAGTATTTCACAAGGATAAGAATCAGAAGCATGGCAAATGCCTGAGCATTTACATAGTCCAATAGGTTTTAGAATGTACATCTTTTATAAAACATACATCCCTTAGAAAAGTGGTGGTGAGTTCAGTCAGGGACATAGTAGTAAGTCTTATTGCCTCGAAAACCTGGTCGGAACTGTTTAAGCTTTCGCGCGTTCCTGGTGACAAGGTGACGGTGTGTATCTATGCGCGTGTTGAACGACAATTAGCTGCGCTAACCAAATCACGCATACATAGATATTGTTCCGCCAAAATGAAATAGTTCTCCTACAAATGACCCCCCCCTGCTTAGACCGAAAGGGTGATGAAAAAGGAGACAAAACAAAAGAAAATGACTAAAAGGAAACTGAAGGATATTCTTCGTAGCTTGCTGCCCGGAAAGATGGTCTCCGCAAGACAGAGCAAGCGAAATCTGACGTGCAAACGTGGTAGCAACTGTGCAGGAGCAGTGGGTCGCTTGCAGAGGCAGAGTTGTGAGTCTGCAAGAGCGGCGAGTCACTTGCAAAGGCTGAAGGTGCTAGCCTGCAGAGGCTGAAACGTGAATGCATTAAATACAGGAAGAATGAAGCATGCAAAAAAAAAAAATGTGCGGCTGTAACGACTGTAACACCAATTGCAGAGTTTGATGCAGTATCCCCCCCCCCCCCCCCCCATCGAAAGCTGTGCATCGGAGACTAGGCATGTAAGACGAGAAACTGAGTAGATGGCGTTTCACTGCGTCAAAAGGCATGTTACAGAATTTATGCACATGGGAGTATTAAAAAATGCAACAAAATGAACAGAAAGAAATTGGAACAGAAAAGCTCATGGCTAAGCTGAGATATATGAAAAAAACAAAAAACAAAAAAAAAACAAGAAAACATGCACAATGTTCAGTTCGTTGAATAAGTGTTCCAATGAATGCTGTTAAGAAATGCATGGTTGGTAAAAAAAAAAAAAAAGAAAAACGTCGCATTTCGGGTTAAGAAGCTGTTTGAAGTGCCGTCCATCTGTGCGGTGCTTATAGTGACTGAAATTTACTGTATGAGGCTACAAAATTGGTTCCTGTACAGATGTTGCAGGGACAATTTGAAATTAGCGTGGCAGTGGTGATATTAGCGCTGTGGTCTGGTACGAAGTCTGAAACGGTGACGGCATTAGCGGTGTTGATGATAGCGCTGCTGGTGTGCATAACTGTCACTAAAGTGGTGAACCTGACGTCGAAGGTTTGCATTTAAATCACTAGGAAGTAATTTCAAATCCAGCTTCGACTCGCTGCGTCAATCATGGCTTATGACTTTTGGCAATCTCGTTAAAAGATTTTCCCTGGCTATTCACATTCTTTCTTACGCCGCAATATTCACCACGTGGCGAGCAAACCATACACGAACATCGCCGGTAAAATTTGGCAAGGAGTTGCTACCTATGATGGAAGAACAGTACAACACTTGAATAAGAAGAAAATCAAAAATAGCATCTAGGAACACCGAATCTCTTGAAGAAGAAAAGGAAGAAATAATGTCCTCCTACTTGAAAAATGAAAGGTTTTGTTCATCTGGAGATGAATATACACCGAACTGGTGAGAAAAGAAGAATAAGTCTTTCATCGAAGTTGGCCGACCTGCTGGGATGAGGCCTGGAATCACCGAAGTGTTATGAAAATCATGAAGTCACTGCACATGGAAAATCCAAGACAGGCGAATTCAATGGAAAAGCCTCGAGATTTGGCGCGCATATCCACTGTGCACGAGAAAGATGAAGACAGGCGCCATGTTGGACGAAGCTCCGAGGTGTATTTGAAGTACTACTGGCATAAAACGCTGACAGCCGAAATTGTGGGAGAAAAATATTTCAAAGGGAGATTATTTGAAAGAACACCGTGTATTTCCTTGAAAGAAGAATGCACAACCTATTAGGTATAAGTTTGAGGTGAAGACGACGAATTCTAGATGTTCAGTTGAACAAGAGAACATATTCTTACGTCGGGGTTATCAATTTTTAGTGGAGAGGTAGGCGTGCTTATATGTAAGATCAGATAGAGACATTGGACTTGGTTTTGGTTTCCTCTCTGTTATTTTCTGTTTTCTTCATAAATAACATCCGCAACCATGGGTAATTGTAAGGCTTTTATCTACGTGTAATTGCTATTCAAAATTGGTCGTGTTTCAGTTATGAGGACCGACTCTTGTATTTGCCGTAACGATGCGTCATCGGGATGTCTAGACAGGATTTCTATGCTAATCCGGTCCAGTATACCACCATGTTGTTCTTTGGCATGCTGATAGAGCATCGAGGTTTGTTTGTGATTCTTGTAGTCCCTCCAATGTTCATTTACACGCTCAGTCAAACTTCTCGCCTTTTCACCTATGTATGTCGTGTTTCCATTTTTACAATCACCATCCATTATTCTGTAAACCACATTTCTGGTTTTGCAGTTGATACCAGGACTATATTTGCACACAATGCAATTCTCTTCTACACACCTTGTCCTTCTGAAGGGGTATGTTTTGCATATTATCGACCTAATGGATCTCCCTGATTTTTCTATGACATTTATCTTCAACTTAGTACTTTTGAGGATTTTTCTAAATCTGCGGGCCAGTTCTCCGTGTGGTGTGGCGTCTATAAACATTACTCCTTGGAACTTGTCGGTATTGTACCACGTGTTCTTTCTGTTTGTTTTATCACTAATTCTTTGTAGTCGATTCTACTGTTTATTACGGTACCTAGGTTGTGTTCCATCTGTATCTTTGACAACAATCTACTCAAATTTCTTGCTAGCTCCTCTGTACACTCGGATCCTATCTTTCTGGCTGTATCCCGAAAACTGCATGCGATGCATGAAGTCTTGTGTATGTCTTTGTCTCTCCCAGGGACTGCAGAGGGGGGATATGTTTCTCATTACTCTGACTAAATCGGCTAATTAATATATTAATTTTCACACTGTGAATTCTTATGGATAACATACTTTGAAGATATAGGTTTCATATAATGTGAGTGGAGGATTTGAACTTTGTCGTTAATTGTTTCTAACCAAAGTTCTGTGTCAAGTATCGGGAGTCTCTTGTTTAGGTGTCTTGTTGGGTAATCTATTGTTACCTTGATGCTCTGGTGTATTGCATTAGCTATATTCTGGATGTTTTCCATCACAATCTTCTCGTTCTCTTCAGTCTGAATGTTTGATGGTGTTTTGACTGCGATGTCAATGTCATCCACATATCTCCCGTACAGTTTGATTGTTATTGAGTGCTCCTCGAGAGCGTTTCTCAGCTTTTTGTCCCACCAGGTCATGAATAGGCTCGCCACGTCCCCGCCACACTGACACCAATAGCCGCTCCCTGGACCTGCATGTATAGTTTTTCATTGAATTTAATTATATGGTTCTGCAGGGTGGTCTTCAGACTTGCACCTACAGCATGTGAAACCATTTTTCGTGTTTGGATATTATCCTCTGGGTCGTGGGTGGGTGTATTCCATCCATTCCAACGCTCCGCGGTGGTTTTTCTAGCAGCTGATGTGATCGTAGGTGGTCTACCCCATCCTGACCTGGTGGGGCAGAATCTAGTTAGGTTATGGTGATCTAAGTATTCATTATTATAAACGAGCTTTAGGAGGAGGCCTAGTTCCCTCGTGTTCACTTCACGGAAGGCTACTTCGCTTTCCGAAATAATTTCTACACATCTTTCTACGGCAAAGTCAATGTCGATGGATGGATAGAGAGATACTACATCCATACTGCCTATAATACAAACTGTCAGGTCATGGGAGCAGTTACATTCAGTGACTCTGCTGAGGAGGTCCTCTGTGCTTTCACAAACATCAGGAGACATCTCGATGTGTGATCTTAATACCTGCGAGAGGAAGAATGACAGCCTATAATTGCTGGCAATATTGGCACCACAAATCGGTCGGCATGGTGTGGGGGTGCATGATAGGGTCTGCAACGGGTTAATGGCCTTTTCGTAACCCATAGAGTGTAGGAATGTCGTTGTTGGATGATGTGAAGTTCTGTGCCGTTCCTCAGTTTATTTTTTACATTCATTATTACGAATCGATTTTCTTATGTGAATTTTTCTAAAAACAAGAATTAAAATCTCAAGCTCTAAAATTTATATCTTCATGCTCCGCAACACACTTGAAATTTCGAAATTATGTGAAATAAATTGACTTCTCGACGTTGTTTTCTTTATTATTTTTAATACTAGGTCACCGAATATATCTGTTACATGAGGTCTAGAGTACACACACATTAAAATAAAATTACGTGTAAACCAATTTTTGATCCTTGATACATTTTGGTGATAAAAATAATTAACATTTCCAAAGTATTCGAAATAATTTCATGTAACTAAATAATACGAATCGTTGTAGTGCATTCCTTTTCGTTCCAGTAATAAAGCCAATTTATTTTTTTCGTAGATGAGAATTAGCATCTCACTCTCAAATAAAGAATGCAACAGTCAAAGATTTGTTGTTTTGGAAATTGCTAAAACGACATAATGCTAATTGTTTGTTATGTTCTAAATAGTTAAACCTAAACAATTCCAATTGATTATTTCTGTATTACCTTTCAATCTGAAGTGCTTTTTTGTCTCGAATATCTGAATGTTTTCTCTTGATTCGATTCGACTCCTAATGAAACCGTTTCGACTGTTCTTACCACAAACATTATATGATGCTTCTGTCACAAGTTTTTACACATCCCTCCAAAGATTGAGTATGGCACGGTAATTTTTCCAGTTGCACCAAATGCCGCTGTTGAATGAAGGTATCGATTTCTTCATAGGAAAATGCTTGTGGTAGAGGTGGTTTAGTAACAATAGTGTCCTGCCAGTCTAGGCAGTTTGAGGCAGCAAAGTTTAGGGTAGGAATTTTGAAAGGTCGCACAGATTTCCCTTTATACTGTGTTCGAGCTTTCTTTATGCGCCTCCATTATAGTTCTCGAATGTGGCAACCTACAGCTATCATGTGATTGGTTACTGTCTCATTGATTTCCAAATAATTCAACAAACCATCGGAAATGGCTTTTGCAGATGGCTTTTAACAGCAAAGTACCCAAGACAGCGGGACTCAGGTTCTTCTATCAATGAAATGTGTTCTCCTTGAATTGTTTTCTAACGAATTTTTTCCCCATTTGTTCACTTATGGGGGTTGTGTCCCTCCTTCCATCAAAATATACGGCAGACAATGGTTTATGTGGTCTACCTTCCTGCTGCAGGGATTTACGTTTTTTTTATCGTTCCCGCCTTACCTTCGATCTGTCTATACATAGATACTGTTTCGCCAAAATGAGATAGTTCTCCTACATCATAATAAAACTGTAACCAACTTAATCAATAAAATCTCTAGTGAGCATTAGTGAATAATTTATGTATTATCTTTAAGGCAGTGAGCTGGCAGAAATGTTAGTGTGTCGGAAAAAAATGCTTGGCAGCATTTTATCCGTCTTTATATGTTCTGAGTTCAATTCCTGCCAAGGTCGACTCTACCTTTCATCCTTTCAGAGTCAATAAAACAAGTACCAGTTGAGCACTGGGTCGATGTAATCAGCTTATCCATGCCCCAAATTTCCTGGCCTTCTGCCAAAATTAGAAATCATCATCATCATCATCGTCATTATTATTATTATTATTGTTCAGTAGTTTTATTTTTATAACGTGCTTTCACTTCACTACCGAGCACAGCTCTGTGTGCCTTGGGTATGTGCTGTGGTTTGCTGTGATGCTCTTATGGTTACTGTATTGAAAGTGTTTTGCGTAGGATGTGTGTAGTGCCCAGTAGTGCAATTTTCTGTATGTTATATATATTTGTAAGTCCTGGTGTTTTTGTTATGTATTTGTCTGAATATTTTTTTATTATATCTAAGGTACCTACTATGATAGGAATTGTTTCTGTTTTTAGATTCCACATTCGAGTTACCTCTATTTCCAGGTCTTTGCATTTTGAAAGTTTTTCCATTTCTTTTAGGGAAACGTTGTCATCTGCTGGTATTATTATTATTATTATTATTATTATTATTATTATTATTATTATTATTATATGAAAACTCACAGCTTATTTTGCCGGATATGATGGAAAGTGTCAGCTGTCCACAGCTAGCAGACTAAGGCGATACTTGTTTACTGGTCATGCTTCAAAAACTCTGCGAAGAATTCTTGCAGTTCCAAGCGATGCACTTGGAAATACCAGCACTCAACTACCACCGATCTTCTTCAACCATGTTGGTAGTTGATATCCGCTTTCCGATGTCTGGTCGGGTGATCGCACTGAATCATTACAGTTCTCATTTTCGTCGACTCCTTCTGGAGTTTGCTCATATTACGTCTTTGCTCTTTGTAGGCCATGATTTCCAAAGTGTTCCCAGTTGATCATTCTTGTCACATTGTCATGTCGTCTTTTGTATTCGCGTTATGCTGATTTCGGACATTCGCTAACGATGTGCTATACCGTTTTACCTCTTTCACCACACATACATTTTTGTTCATTTCCTGTTTAAATTTTTCTTTCGGTCATCATCATCGTCGTCATCATCATCATCTTCATCATCATCATCATCATCATCATCCTCATTATTATTATTATTATTCAGGCAGCAGGAGTGGCTGTGTGGTAAGTAGCTTGCTTACCAACCACATGGTTCCGGGTTCAGTCCCACTGCTTGGCACTTTGGGCAAGTGTCTTCTACTATAGCCTCGGGCCGACCAAAGCCTTATGAGTGGATTTGGTAGACGGAAACTGAAAGAAGCCCATCGTATATATGTATATATATATATATATATATATATATATATATATATATATATATATATATATATATGTTTGTGTGTCTGTGTTTGCCCCCTCCCAACATCGCTTGACAACCGATGGTGGTGTGTTTACGTCCCCGTAACGTAGCGGTTCGGCAAAAAGAGACCGATAGAACAAGTACTAGGCTTCCAAAGAATAAGTCCTGGGGTCGATTTGCTCGACTAAAGGTGGTGCTCCAGCATGGCTGAAGTCAAATGACTGAAACAAGTAAAAGAGTAAAAAAGTAAAGAGCAGCAAGCTGGCAGAACTGATAGCACGCCAGACAAATGCTTAGCAGCATTTCATCCGTCTTTACGTTTTGAGTTTGAATTCTGCCAAGGTTGACTTTACCTTTCATCTTTTCAGGGTCAATAAAGTATCAGTTGAGCCCTGGGGTCGATTTTCTATCATTAATAAAACTGTTGATATTTTTGACGACACAATTATGCTTGTATAATATATTTTATATGTGTAATTATGGAAATATGTGACTTATACACACATATATGTGATATATTCGCGTGTAAGTGTGTATAAAACTTCACTTTGTTTACATTCCACATTGTATTGTTTGCATGTTGCTTGCTTGCTTGCTTGCGCGGTGTTTATTAATGTTGTTTTTTCAGGCTAACAAAACAAGAAGTCATTATTGTTAATATTAAGAAAGGATCTCATCAATTTGATGTGCTAAGTGGTCAGTTAATTATATGTTGGCGTCCACTTTCTGAAGAAATGTAATGGGTCTATTGACGTCTGACATCTCGTTCGTTGTTAAAATAATTATCATTTGACCGAAGTTAACAGAAAGAAAATGGTAGCCACTATATTTCCGGTGTGGCGTCTCTCTTAAGATTCGTTATCTTCACCTCAAGAGGCCAGTGTAATGACATCACCAGAAGTTTCAATAATATATTTTGTCCAACAGTCATTGTAAATGCTTATGTGGTTGGGTCAGTTACCAATTCATACATGTCAACGAAATTTTTATCATTTTATTGTATACAGCGCAATCAAAAAAAAAAAAAAGGCAAAAGTAGACATTATGAAATATATACGTGCGCGCACGCACACACACACACACACGCACACACATTTCACCAAGGCATCGCGAGATTAATAACTTGGTATGTTATTATACGTATGTTTCAGAACGAAGTGTTAAATGAGTATAGAGCGGTAATAAGAAAAAAAGTGCCCGACGGACAATTGCCCAACTGTCAAATGCCAGATGGACAAATGCCCGACAAATACAACTGACAGAGGGAAAATTGCCCGATAATTTTAAAGTAAAATGTAACTAAAAAATAAAAATACGAAAATTAACTAAACTAAAATTATATTAAACCCTTTTAGTTGTCATAGGGTAACATAAAAAAATTTCTTTATTTTTTTTCAAAGGTAAAATAAAAGTAGAAAAAGTAGAATATTTGCAATTCTTTTCGTTAAATTTTGATATTTTTCTTTTTGGGTGAAGGTTGATGTTCTGCCAGCATTTGGTTGATAATCGTGTGTCGTTAAGTGCTTGTTCCGTTTTCAATACATGAAGAAAATACCTGGATGACTTGACGTTATGTTCACTTGTAAATGATTATGCTATCCCGCCAAGGAATTTATTGTTCGTGGTAAATCATTGCATACGTGGTCATACATGTTCCACATACAAATAGGAAAGAGTGGTTTGCCTCTGTTACGCTGTCGTATTCTACCGATATAAGCATCTTCAGAGTAATCAATGATTGGATCTTCTTCACAGCACAAATTTTCTTGTAATGTCTGCTGACAACAAAAGCCAAGGTTGGTGTCATGCGAATGCTTAGAGCAAAATCAGCATTGCTCTGATATCTTGATTGTAATCCCTCTGACTGCACCTTCCGATAAACTGCTTGAGTGAGATGAAAAAAAAAACACACCCTTTAATAATTGCATTTGGAAAAATTTCGGTATTGCATTCTTGGCAGCTTGTTTATATACAATTGTTAGTACTGAGTTGAGTTGAGCCTGGAGTTAATAGCCCGAAGTTGGCTGAAAAGTTCTTCATAAGTGGTTTGACGTTTATGTGGCAATAATGCAAAGACACAAAGAATTGTTCTATTAGAGATTAAACAGTGAACGGAGTAGAGTTGGTAAAACAGTTCTGGTACTTTGAGTGTACCATCGTAAAGCTAATCACTTGAAGATTGCAGGAGTCATATATTTTTCTCAGGAGAAAACAAAAGTATGCGGTTCTCACTAGGTCCACTATCGTAAAGTAAGAAATTTTCCTCATTGTATGTTTTTTTGTATTTATCTGGAATGACCATGTCATGCAAGTTTCTCGGTGTGGGATGCGGAGCGTGTATAGCTTGCTTATATCATCTGCTTGAACGCCTAATAGTGCTTGTGGCCGGTAGCTGAGTAGAGACTTTTTCCGAAACATTCTGTAAAGTTTGTTATAATTTGTTGTGAAGTTTGATGGGTTGTAATAGCTTTCTCCTTCATTTCTTCACGTACAGATAGGAGATCTTGACGAAAAATATCTGCAGCGTGAGTGTGCTCGTGTGTCTGGCTGATTATTTCTTCTCCACACAGTATAATTTTGGCCTTGCAGTTGTTATGTCGGCGGCGTTCACATTCGTAGAACGTATTTCCAGATGAGAAGTCCTTGTTCTTAATGTAGACGTAACAATTATAGCAGAGCTTCAGCCTTCCACGTTCAGTTTTAAAGAAATGCATGGGTACTAACAATTGTATATAAATTAAGATGAAAAATGTTCCACGAGCTTCACTGTTAATAGAGTTAATAGGCTTTTCGACACCTGGTGCCCTATCGGGCAGATATCTATCAATCAGTTGTCCGTCACTTCATCGGGCAGTTGACCTAGAACCAGGAAAAACAATGGTTATGTTATGAACTTTATAAGCTTACAACAGTTTTTTTCAGTACGATGCAGTAGATTCTTAACTGAGTACCCGAATAACAGCCTGTAGCTTCATTTGAGCTTCGAATATGAAGTGCAATTTATATGGTGGGGAAAGCAAAACTTACTTTTTGCAATATATAGGGAAAGCATTACCAGTGAGAAAATCATTGATGATGTATAAGAGTACACTGCATCTTATAGCAGAAACAGCTGTAAGCTAATCAAGTTCATAACAACCATTGTTTTTCTTATGTCATCTCTTTTTCTTTCACACACACACACACACACACACACACACACACACACACACACACACACACACACACACACACACACATGTATGTACAAATATCACTAAATGCGACTAAGGGTGTCAAGACGCTTACATTGCTAGAAATAAGAGCTAAAATGCTTTAATGCTGTAGGAAAAGCACATAGATGTATGCATATAGGCTCACATATATTGACCATCATATTTATTTATTCATTTTTTATGAAAACTCACAGCTTATTTTGATGGGTATGACGGAAAGTGTCAGGTGTCCACAGCCATCAGACTAAGGTAACACTTCTTAACTAGTCATGCTCCAAGAACCCTGCGAAGAATTATTGCAGTTCCAAGCAATGCTGACTTTTTGTAGGTGTTCTACCTTCACTCTTGCACCGATCTTCTTCAGCCATACTGGTTAGTTGAGTGCTGATACTTCTAAGTGTGCCAATTACTATTGGTACCATGTCTACTCTCCTCATTGACCACAACCTTCGTATTTCCCACTTCAAGTCGTCATAGATGATCAGTTTTTCTTCTTCTTTCTCTTTGATCTTGTTGTCTCTCCTTCGCCTCTCCTTTCAACTAACCACACGCCACATTTGGCCTTAAACATCTTTCTTTACTTCTTCCTCACTCCTTTCTTCTCTACTCACATTCCTACCGTCTCTCTGTGTGTGTGTCTCTCTCTCTCTCTCTCTCATTTTTACTCCACTTCTCACTAACTTCACCTCCACCTCCACCTCCACTTCTCTAACTAACCAAAGTATAACGGGCGAACGAACAAGCACATTTTTATATAGACTAGCTGGACCCATGAAAACTTCACGGAAAATATTAAAAATGTAAGCATCTGTAAATTGTGTGCTGGTGCCATGTGAAATGTTTCTATATTGTGACTTTTACAGAATATAAAAAGAAGTGTAAAACCGATATAATCCAACCAAAATATCTGTTAGGTAAACGTAAACAGAATTACTATTTAGACTTAAAATACATCGTACATATTCAAAGAACCGTCATGGTTTAGTGGTGTGGAACATTCTTCTGGTATTCCTTTACTTGTTTCAGTCATTTGACTGTGGCCTTGCTGGAGCATTGCCCTTTAGTCGAAGACATCGGCCCCTAGCCTTATTCCTTGTAAGTCCGATGCTTATTATATCAACATCTTCTGCCGAACAGCTAAGTTACAGGAACGCAAACACAGCAACATCGGTTGTCAAGTGATAGAGGTGGGAGACAGACACAAACACACACACACATGCATACATACATACATACATACATACATACATACATACATACAAGTAAAAGTAACATCCAATATTTGTTGTTATGTATCTATCTACTCTGAAAACACTGATAAACATTTAAAGACACAAAACAAACGCCACCTTCCTTTCAGTCACCACTCTCTCTCTCTCTCTCTCTCTCTCTCTCTCTCTCTCTCTTACTCCCTCTCTGTTGCTCCTCTCTCTCTCTCTCTCTCTCTCTCTCTTACTCCCTCTCTGTTCCTCCTCTCTCTCTCTCGCTTTACCGCTCACTTCAAGTATAATTCCTCTGCTAACACCATTTTTTTCTTCTTTTTCTTTCTACTTCTCCCTTCAACTGTAGAAAAGTAACAATGACATCCGCAGGTATTTGCTAAGAGAGAGAGACAGACAGAATAACTGTCAGATAGACAGACATAGAGATAGATAGATAGATAGATAGATAGATAGATAGATAGATAGATAGATAGATAGATAGATAGATAGAAATGTTGCCTATCTAACGATATTTATCATATATCGTCGAAAATGAAAAGTCTTCCAGCGTTTTCTCTATGAGAATAATTTCATTCTTTTTCACTATTATTCTCTATCCATTTCTTTCCTTCACTCAATTTATCTCTCTAAATCTCCATGTATCTTCCCCTCCCCCCTCTCTTTCCTCTATGTCTTCTTGCCTGTAACCGTCTTCCTGCGTTTACTTCCTTTAAGTTACCACTCACTGTGTCTCTCACTCTCTGTCTTTCCTCAGGTATTTACTGACAGAAAAACAGACAGAGGGAGAGAAAGAGTGTGTAACAGAGGGAGCCTGGGCTGAACAAAGAGGGGACAAATATAAAATAGGGACAACGAACAAAAGGGATCGAAATCGTTTGGGATATACAAAAGTTGAAATAGTACAAAAAATTCCCAAAAGTGTGGAGGTTTATCCGTGAAAAAAAAAAAATCCTACGAAAAGACCACGGTAACCTCGGGCGATAATTTCACACAATAACACATTTATAAGTAGGTAACTCTCTTTTTTCCTTTGTTTTTCTGGTTCATAGGATTATGGTTAAGGTGGCTTCGTCATTCACACGTGCCAACCATGCTACATTTACCCATCTTTTGTTGAAGCATTCACTAGACAAACTTCCCTCTCTACTCTCACCTTCCTTTTCAAATGATACTTGAAGAAGTTGAGAGATTGACCAGAGAGGAAAGTGTTTGTCTCTAGTCCTTTCAGACGCGTCCACCAAACACATTCTTTCGCCATAGCCACAAGTACGATGAAAATGGCTCTTCCTTCCTATTTGAAAGAAGGAGGCGCGACAATATTGACGATAAACTCGGCTGACAAACCAACTCGTCTCACACGTGACAGCAGTCGTTCGACATAAGCCCACAGGTCGGAAATAGTTGGACACTGCACGAGTGCGTGCAGAACGGTTTCGTCGCTCTAACCACATCTCGGGCAGGTCGGCCCGGTGTTTCTCGAGCCATGCCTGTAGAGCTTATCCCGAATGGATAGCGCTTCTCGATAGCACTGCTACGCCAGGGATCTCTGGAAGTTGTCCATAGGTCCCGGCCCGAAAATCGTCTTGAACAGGTTGATTTTTGCTCCCATTACCGCTTCATAGTCTTTCAGTGTCCTGCCGACCAGCTCGATGTGGTTAGACACTACGAAGGTGACGTCGTCCGCGTATGCGGACACGCTCGTCCCACACGCCAGTTCTCGCGGGATGCCCCTCAGCATCGCCAGCTTCGGCAGTAGTGGCTCGAGAGTCAATACGTACAGAAGCCACGAGAGGGGGCATCCCTGGCAGACCGAACGGAAGACGGAACCGAAACCGGCTGCTATGAGGACAGCCTCGAAGTATCGATGGTCTACTCTATCGAAGGCTTTGGATCGATCCAAATTGATCAAGACCCCACCTACTCTGTCTATGATGTAACGCATCAGATGGAGGTTATCATGGATGCTCCGGCCCGGCATGGCGCATGTTTGCGCCTTGTCGACTAGTTTCTCGATGACAAGCTCAAACTTTGGCCAAAATTTTCAAATCTGCATTGAGCAAAGCGATGGGCCTAAAGTTATCTATTACGTCTCCCTTGTTTGGATCTTTCTTCAGCGGAGGTACGGCTCCTCGGCTCACGAAACCAAAGGATGCTCCCGTTTTGCAGCCAGTTGCAGTACACTGCTCCCAAGATGTCTCCAAACATGTCTGGCATACAAATGTAAAGCTCGTTGGGCAGACCATAAAAACCCGGTGATTTGTCCCTCGAGCATTCTGCCATCGCGTCCCGCACGTCTGCCTCCGTGATGGCACCCTCGCAAAACTCTGCCTCGCTTGTCGAGAGTCGTGGCAGGCTGTGCAGGTAGGCACTGAAGTTTACTCTGCGTTCTTGCTCGCCACTCGTCCCGAACAGTCGGGTAAAATGTTGCTGAAACGCCTCACAAATTTTGTTGGGCTCGAGTAATTCGCGCCCCTGTTCATCTACCAGAGACCGAACGGTGGCTTTGTTGCCCTGTTGCACCTCTGCTACCCGGGCCTCTCACGCGGCTTCAACACCTTCGTTCCTTGGAGCACGCATTCTAGCCCTGACAACTCACCCTTCGTGTTTGGCGTTGAAGTGTTGGTCGAGGGCCAACCTCGCCGCCAAAATGTTGGATGCGATGCCACTTCTAATCGCCCCTTCTAGCTTCTTAACTATGTCACCCTCTACTTTGTTTCTATCTATTGCTAGTGCTTTGCTATACCTAATCGCTTCTGCTTTTATTGCTCTCTTGAGGGTGAACCACCATTTATTGTTGATGATGGCTCCCGTCAAAGCCCTCTTTACTAGCGTGCTAATTCTGTCTCTGAAAAACCTGTCTCGTCGGGAAAGACGCCTTCAGTTTCCAGTAACATTGGCCCTGCCTATGTGCCTTATCTAAGTCTAGCGTACACGTCACGAGTTTGTGATCTGTGTATCTGACTATGTGGAATTGTGGACATCCTAAGCTATCCCTATCTACTGTCCTACACAGTATTTTATCTAGATACGATCTCGACGACCCAATGCGGTTGCTCCATGTCCACGTTGGCGCATTTGGGTGGTCGAATCGGTACCTGTCAGACAGTTGAAAGCGTCTGAGCAGGTCTCTGAGGCATTTGCATCCCCGTCTATTCCTATCTCTGCCCATGTAATCTAGATGCGTGTCCAAGGTAGCATTCCAATCTCTCGCTAAAAGTAAAGGACTAGACGTTCCTAGGAATACTTCTAGACGTCGAAAGAAATCCGGCCGACCTGTTAGAGGTGGTGCATAGACTGACAGGAATCGAAAAGCACACCCATCGCTGCCATCGACATCCAAGACAATCAGTCTGTCCTCCGGGTCTACGAATATTGTCTTGACTTCGAGATCCAGACTCTTGCGAAAAAGTATCACATTGCCACTGCCGCCCATTCTTAGCAGACAGAGAGAAAGATAAATGTTAAACTGTCCGCCAAACATGGACTTACGGCCCGTGGCTCATGGAGTCTGGTCTCACTTATGGCTATAATTCCTAACTCGTGTGACTTTATGTCACTTAAGAGATACCCTTGTTTCCAAGGGGACCCCAAACCACGCGCATTCACACAACCAAACTTGATCATGATCCTAATGAGTTGTGTTTTAAAACACAAACGAAAGGAACAGAGAGTTACTTACCGTTCGAAATTTTTGTTCCCTCCTTTGATTTTTCATCAAGGAGGTTGCTGTACAGTATTTTTGACATCCCTTACCGCATTGGGGTAGAGGGATTTTAGTGCGTGGTACAGTGTCGATGTTACGTGCAAAATTTTGATGTGTTTTGATGGTGTTGTGTGTGGGTGGTTGCTTGTTTTTATGTCATCTGTTAGGTTTGTTTTTAGTGTTTATAGCTATGAGCATCGTTTTCGTGGTGTTGGTGTTGTTTGTGTTAGAGTTCGAAATGTCTTCGGGAGTTGTGTATCTCCCTGCTTTGTTACTGTTTGCTTTTGTTCTTTTTTTTGCTTCTCTTCCTCCTTCCTTTTCTGGCTATTTGCCATTCCTTAGTGCATTCGTCTTCCAACGAAATTTCTGAGGAGTCGGAAGGAGGTAAGGGCGTTTTGTAAGCTTCTATGTGTGTTTGTGTAAGTGGTTGTGTTGTTGTTTTTGTTGGTGTTGGTTGTTGATTGTTTGTGTGAGATGTATGTGATATAGGGGAGGAGGAATTAGTTTTAGTATCTTCTGTTGGTTTTCCGGTGCCTTTAGTTCTTGCTGTTATTGGTGGTGGTATTTTTTCAGCTGTTGTTTTATTTTCGATTGTTGATGGGTTTGGTTGGTATGCTTCTTCTGTCGTCTTCTGTGTTGATGGTGGTGTGGGTAGTAACGCTTTTTCTCAGTGTATTGGTTGTGGTGGTGGTTGTTGTTGTTTCTCTTGTTGTGCGGCAGTTGGACATTTCTTTTTTAAATGTGTTTCGCTGCACAGAGCGTGGCCACCTACCCTCTACCACTACATAAGTCTGTATTCTTCTGTCAATTCTATAGAGGTGGGTATCTTGTCTATTGATAATTGATCGATTTGCATAAGTATTTGAAGTGTCTTTCCGACCCAGTTTTGCTGTTCTAAAACAGCAATTTCTAGAATGTTAGTCTCTGCCATTTCAAAGCAGATAGCAGATAGCAGATACTAGCCATTGTGCTTCTACTTCTGGTGGGACATTTTTTATTGTGACTTTCGTCACTCTCTGGCCTAAGTATGTTGGTATCATCACCAACTCATCCGTGTGGAGAGTCAGTATTGAAAACTGTTTGGCCAGATTTTCGTCCTGAAACCGGACTTGGACAGTGCCGTATTTGTGCCACTAGTTTATATATGCCTTATGTAGCCAAACAGGGCGAAGGCATTTTTCTATTTTTTTCTTGTGGTACATTTTCCGGTCGTCTTGTTTTCGTATTGATAATTTTATATGATTGTCCTTTTTTGTGTTTTCTATGATGTTTTGGAATGTGGAAATGTAAATTACCTCTTTCTTTGTTAAGAAGCGTCTTTGTGTTGTTTATTTCTTCTGCAGTGAATTTCACGAGTGTTCTTTTTTGTTTTATAGCTTCGGTGAAATTTGTTTTGTCCTTGGTGGTGGTGGTGGTGGTGGTAGTGTTGGTAGTGTCGGTAGCAGAGGTGTTAGTTGTAGTAGTGGTGTTGATGTTGGTGGAGGTCATGGTGGACGGCTTTGTGATGATTTCGTTGTTGTTGTTGTTGTTGTTGTTGTTGTTGGTGGTGGTGGTGGTGACAGGGCTGTTAACGATGGTGGTTGCAGTATCAATGACGTTGACAGCGTTCACTTTCACGTCTCTCAGATTTGCCTTTGAGTTATTTGTATTTTGCATATCTGAAGTGGTATTTGAGTGTGTGTGCGTGCAGGAGTTATTCTTTTTTTTCTCCTAGTGTTTCAAGGCTAGGGAAATGCTGGTCCATGAACGAATTTGACTAGCGTTCCACTATGAAATTTCTCGACATCTTTCGAAGTCGAGAAGAAAAGTTGAAATTTAAATAGGGTTGAAACTGCTCCTAGGGGCCAATTCCTCCCTTGAGAACACACTCAAACGAAAGTTGGGTGCTTCACACACCTTGTGTGCAAAAATTGAAATAAATGTGTGCAATAAAAGGTCGAAAAAAAAAAGCGATTACCTGCGGAACCGATGCGACAACACGTCAGTCGATAGATAGACAGACAGACAGACAGACAGACAGGCAGACAGACAGACAGACAGACAGACAGACAGACAGACAGATAGATAGATAGATAGATAGATAGATAGATAGATAGATAGATGGATAGATAGATAGATAAGCAACATTTCTTTTTGCAATTTCCATATTTTCAATAGCTTTATCATATATCGTCGAAAACGAAAAGTCTTCCAGCGTTTTCTCTATGAGAATGGCTTCATTCTCTTTCAATGTTATTCTCTATTCATTCCCTTCTTTCTCTCTAAATCTCCATGTATCTTCTCCTGCCCTCCCCTCTCTTTACTCTATGTCTTCTTGCCTGTAACCGTCTTCCTGCGTTTACTTTCTTTCAGTCACCACTCACCGTGTCTCTAATTCTCTGTCTTTTTCTCTCACTTCCTCTCTGTCTCTCCCCTCTCTCCCGCTTTGTCACTCACTTCAACTATACCTCTCCTGCTTAACACGTTTTATTTCTCTTTTTCTTTGTACCCGTCCCTCAACCATTTACCTCTTCCTTTAAAGTAACACATACCACATGTACGTACAAACACCAAACAAAAAAACTTAGCGTATTAATATTATTATTATTATTATTTTCATCACTAAGACCACCAGACTGATTATTTTGTTTATAACATTTTTTGCTAACATTGTCTATAGGGCTTTCCTATAAGGTGTTATCCACCCCTGATTGGAACTCTCCCGTATGACATGTACGCATGCTCAGTGACTTGCTTTAACAGTTGCAATCAGCTGAATGCACATTGCCAGTGACATTTGACATAATTACCCACACTCTGTGGTCAGGATTCTTTTTTTGGTTTGATGTCGGTATCGAAGGGATTACCAGACACCGGACAATACAGTGAAAGCAGCTTTCACTCACATCGTGGTATTCGATGCTGTGTACGTGTCTGTCGTGGTAAAATATGCCACTCCTTAACTGTTGCTTTGCTTTCATCCGTAGCACGAGGTAATTATGTCATTATCTGTGAAATTCGGCAACTTACAAAGATCTTTAGATCAGGCAATACTTCACCGAGAGGAGATATAAGCTTCTGCTTATTCCTGTCTGAAGTATCGTCCGATACTTCAGACTTATCGTCCGATGAATTTACTTTGTTGACATTCTTCATTGACAGAATTTTTATTCCTTTCAGCCTTTCAGTCAAGTCCACCTTTCTTCCAGTAACATACTGTCCATATAAATATTTCTTTAACTCAGGCACAGTAAGTACTTCGATAGCTGAATCATCAAGCTGCTTTATATACATGATAAGACGTAAAACAATAACAATGGCGTGGGTTAGCCTCCGGAAGTTTAATTATCTACATGGAGCGCCGCCTAGCCAAGGGAGATAACCTACTTATAGGAAAGCCCTATAATCATGGTGGTAACATTTTGTTCAATTGCACCCACTTTTGGAGGATGTAACTTAGTAATATTAATTTTTCAGGATCTAGTTTTCATTCACAAAATATACATTTTTTTTAAAAGACAGTAAAAAAATCTGAAAATCGACTATAATAATGTAGCCTTACAGTCTCATTGCTTTGAAGGTATGATGCTGTAGAGAAAAAAGTTACAGAGGGTTAAAAATCGAAAAACTCTGCATATTTTTAGTCAATAACGAGACAGAAATTTTCCGTGTTTAGCGAGCGGTGTCAACTTTAAGATTGTACCCTGTGAAATTTAGAATTTACCGTCTGACCTGTTCATTGTAGGTTTCTAAATAAACAGAAATACCTAATAAAATCAACATGTATCATCTTACTGTTTCTTTTGTTTCTTCATTGATTGTATAGTTTTATTATTTTTTTAAATTTGTAATATTAATATATTTGTCTGCATGTGTTTACTTTATGCGTATTTCAGTTATGATTACCTATCATGTATTTGTGTATATCATAGATAGGGGGAGTCTGTCTCAAAAACTTCAAAGTTGAGTAAAGTTTTCATGCTTGGATTTGTAAACTACGATAAGAATGATATTGGTTAACAAAGAATTTGTCCGAAGAAAAAGAATACTTGTATCTTGTATGTTTTTGCGAAATGTTCTTAATTAGCAACGCACCTTTTATTATTAATGCTGAATTATTGATTATATTTACACTAATTAATGTTGGGAGAAATCAACTTAATTTGCAATAAAAAGACTTTTAAAAAATGAAGGTAATAAGAAATGTTTTAAGAACCCAAATGTTAAAACAGTCGATATTATGTTGGAAGAAATACACACATCCACACACACACACACACACACACACGCACATACACACACATTTGCTTCCAAACTTAATTCTCGGTGGGTGGGAAAAATCGTTTTGAATCGAAGAAGGAAAAAGTGGAGAGGAGAGGTCACTCTTGGGTTTATTTGATTTTGACACACGCACGATAAAGAAAATAATATTTCAACAACTTATAAATATTTTCTAATAATAATAATAATAATAATAATAATAATAATAATAATAATAATAATAATAATATTAGGGACAAAATCCAAAATTACAGGTAAAAACTCAATTAAAATCATCGATGAAAATCAGTGGATTTCCATCGATGAGTTCTTGAAACTTGGTTCTTTTCCCTATATATATATATATATATATATATATATATATATATATATATATATAATAATAATAATAATAATAATAATAATAATAATAATAATAATAATAATAATATAAATAATATATATATATATAAGCATATATACATACATACATGTACATACTTACATATATATGCATATACGTATATGGGTACAGGACGTCAAAAAACGCGAACAACATGAAAAACGAGTATATGAAATACAAAAACATAGAAACGAATTTTTTTTTTGCGAACCACGAAAGAAACAAATAGAAAGGTGAGACAGGCAACATCAATCGCTACATCAGTTGTCCACTGTTATATCTACTCGCATTTCGAACGTTAGGACAAAAGGCGAAGTATTTAAGACAGTGGACAACTGATGAAGGGATTGTTCTTTATGTTGCCGGTCTCGCTTTTTTTATTTGTTTCTTTCGTGGTTCGCAAAAGAGTTCGTTTTCCATGTTTTTGTATTTCATGTTCTCGTGTTTCATGTTGTTCACATTTTTTGACGTCCTGTACCCATATATGCATATGTATATACATATACATGTATGTAGACGTATGTATGTATATATGCTTATATATATATATATTATTTATATTATCATATGATTGAACGCCACGCATCCATTTCCAAGTAAGTTTTATCTATCTATCTATCTATCTATCTATCTATCTATCTATCTATCTATCTATCTATCTATCTATCTGTCTGTCTGTCTGTCTGTCTGTCTGTCTGTCTATCTATCTATCTTTATGGTCAGACGATAGACACATCGGCTCCGTGTAAGTTTGCCTTAAAAAGTTGTTTTTGGATTATATTTTTTATGTAAAAGTTATGCAACAACTGATACATTCGGTTGTACAATTTGTTTGCCCGGGAAATCTGCCCTGTGTGGCGAATTTCCCGATTTTGTAAAATAGTTTTCGGCTTTCTTAGCCATATTTGTTTTGAGGATGGCGTCTTCAAGTCATGCAGACGATCTCATAACGAACGCCGGTCTGTTTGGCAACTCTTTCGACGTTGATTTCCCTACACTGCCTTCACCAGAGGTTCATGAAGGAGGGAAGAAGCGGAGAAGTATCACTACAACAGACGCCTCTGCCACCACCACAAACACCACCACCACAAACACCACCACCACAAACACCACCACCACAAATTTCGCAGAAGCATTGAAACAAAAAAAGTCCCTTCTACATTTTACACCAGAACAAATTAAACAAACCAAAATACTCTTAACTGAAAAGGGCTCAAGTCTACACCTAAACATTCCTCAAAATATCATAGAGACCATACAAAAGAGAACAATAATATACAAAATCATAAACGCAAAAACACGCAGACTAGAACAAGCACCCCAAGAACTCATTGAAAAATGTTTGCGCCTGATATGGGCTTTCAAAAAGGATCTTTTCCTTTTGGCCGGCACATAGAAAAATAATTTTTTGTAACTAAACACTTTCAAATTTTGTATACTGGTAGAATGTATCATTTAAAACATCATTTACTCTCGGCGTTTTTAAGAAAATTCATTATTTTCAAAGTTATTTCGTGTTAAAGTTGTCGTATTTCGGTAATTTCAACCAATCAATGACGTCTATTGAGGTGAAAACAATTACTGCTGTGGTTTGTCAACAAGACGTTTTGGCGGTGTAATGGGGTCTTTTCCCTTCAATAAAATTACTACCGTTGTTTATCAACAACAACTATCGGCGGTATATATATTTCGTTTGTCACTGTTATTTATGACATCGTGCGTTTGTACTGGTTTTAGCTTTAGGGTTTTAGGGTTAGGGTTCGGGTTTTAGAGTTAGGGTAAGGGTTTTAAGGTCAGGGTTAGGGTTTTAGGGTTAGGGAACTGCAAAACTAAGGAGTGAAACAAAGAGCGGCGGAGAGGGGTCGAACAAGGTACGTGTGCGACCCTTCAAAGGGCAGTGTTTTCGACGTCAGGATTCGCACATGGTGAGAGACTGCAAGGAACCCAGAACTGGAGTAAATTGCTATCGATGCAGACAAATAGGTCACATCGCTCGTGAATGCGTGCAGGGAAACGGTTCAAGGGAGACTACTGCGCCGGTAGTCGTCCCGTCGAAAGAATAGAGGCACGTATGCAGTCGTTGCCAGTACTAGAAGTCGTGGTGAATGGAAAGGTGTCACGAACCCTCGTGGACACGGGCTACTCAACAACCTTAATGACTCCGGAGGTGGTAAAAGAATGGAGTGGAGTGAGTAGTGTAAAGGCTGTTGACGGTACGGAAGTTAAATGCAGAGGAAGTAGCGATGTAGAGATGGTGGTACGAGGAACAAGATTGAAGTTTCGTGCGATTGTGATTGACCACGTAGTGAACGGAATCGATGTGGTGATGGGGATGGACGCTATTGTCCGTTTGGGAGGTGTCACGGTCAATGAAGCCGGTGTAGCGTTCAGTGATGCGGGGACGCTATGCGCTGTGAGTCCGCGACAGTAAAGTGGTGAGAGCTGCGAAGAAAAATATGCTGCACACACCATCACAGACAAAGATTTTCGAGCTGTGTTCGATGGCCGGCAGTGGACAGTGGAATGGCACTGGAAGGGAGATCCTCCGACATTGAAAAACGCAGTAGGCTGCTATCAGCATACCCTGAAAGGGGATGCTAGAAGGGAGGGGTTGACCGGTGAATCAAGGAAGGTATTCTGATTCCTTGGAAGGAGGAAGTGGAGAGTGGACTGCTACTACTGATGGCAGTGGTGCAGCCGACGAAGCATAAGGTCAGGCCAGTATTGGATTTCCGAGAGCTGAACGACCACGTATTATGCCATACGGGCGGCGAAGCTACAGACATTTGTAGCGAAACCTTGAAATTGTAGATTTGAAGTCGGCATACCTGCAGCTGCATGTGGCTGAGAGACTGTGGAGATATCAGCTGGTAAGGAATAAGGGACGGACATACTGCCTGACCAGGTTGGAATTCGGGTTGAATTTAGCACCGAAGATTATGGTGACGATTCTCAAAACCATCGACAAAGTGAAAAGAGCCACTAATTCCTATATTGATGACATGCTGGTAGACGAGAGCATAGTGTCGACAAATGAGGTCATAAACTATCTGAAGAGTTTTAGGTTAACTGCCAAACCGCCGGAGGCGATGGAAGGAGGAGCTGCACTGGGACTCAAGCTACGGAGAGACAAGGCCGGCGCGTTGGTGTTTCAGAGAGGGAATGAGATTCCAGAACTGGGGTCCAAGACGAGTAGGCGGGAACTGTTTTCTGTGTGTGGGAAGCTGCTTGGATACTATCCGATTGCAGGATGGCTCCGGACGGCATGCAGCTTCATCAAGAGGCGAGCTGAAGGAGTGAGATAGAGTGATAACGGAGGTGAGAAGACAACAGCCATGATACAAGAAGTCTTGGAGAGAGGGACTGTGGAGGACCCAGTAAGAGGAAACTGGTATGTGCCCAAATTGAAGAACGGGATCGTGTAGTGTAATGCGAGCAGCATAGCCACGGGACTTGTCCTGGAAATTGGAGGATGCAGCCTGGCTTAGGAAGAAGGACGACTGCAACCACATCAACGTGGCGGAGCTGGATGCCGTGTTGAAGGGGATGAACCTGGCTCTGAGATGGGAGCTGCGTACCATCGAGATCCGGACCGATTCGGCCACTGTACTTAGATGGGTGGGGTCAGTGATCACCGGTGAGCGGAAGGTGCGAACCAAAGGGGGCGCAGAGATGCTGATAAAACGCCGTTTGGGAATGCTGGGCGAGCTAGCTGCCGAGTTTGACCTAAGGTTTTGTGCCTTCTGAGAGGAATAGAGCGGACGTCCTGACCAGAGTAAAGAAAGCATGGTTGCAGGTGCCAGAGGATCTGGAGCAAGGAGTGGCTGTAGTGTGTCGACTGAGTGACTCGGAGCTGAGGAGATTGCATACTATGCATCACATGGGGGTGGACGGGACCCTGTTCCTAGCCAGGAAAGTTGACTCTGACGTGACCAAGCAGAGTTTGCAAAGAGTAGTTGGGAGCTGCAACAAGTGCCAGTCTATTGACCCCGCTCCGAGTGTGCATGAGGCAGGAAGCATTCCAGTGGAACACAACTGGAAACAACTGGCAGTGGACTTGACTCACTACGAGCAGAGGACATACCTCTCGATGGTCGACTGCGGACCGGGACGGTTGGCCGTATGGAGGAAGATGAAGACGGGGACCACAGAGGAAATCACAAGACTACTGAATGAGATATTCCTAGAACGAGGCCCCGTGGATGAGCAGCTTTGGCGCTGCGTTTCGCTCGGTGGTGCTGGGGGAAATGCTCGACAAGTGACATGTCAGCCGTTTCTTCAGAGCGACATACCGGCCAAGTGGCAATGGGGTTGTGGAGAGACATCATCGTACCATCAAGACCATAGCAGACAGGGCAACATCTCACCGGTCGAGGCCATTTTTTGCTATAATATGTCGCTCAGGACGGGACAGGCTGAGGAGTCAGTGCCACACTGGGTAATATTCAAGTACGAGTGGAGACATCCATGTACCGCATCGCCGCATCCCGCAGAAGAGAAAGAGCATGCCTTTGTGCAGGTCGGGGAAGAACGCACGGTGCATATCACAGTGAGGAAAGGGGACAATAACCTCTGTGAATTCGAGGAACAATGTATCCGTAGATGGCATGCCACGTCATGTGTTGGATGTGTGCAGGATCATCATTGCGACGGAGGATGGAGCCAACAGTAATGGACAAGAGGACGGAGCCGGCAGCAACAAGCCAGGAACTGAGGTCAGTCCTGAAGTCCCACGGCGGTCACAGAGGGAGCGGTGCCCTCCTCACTGGCTGGCTGATTGCGAGACAAGTTAAGGTTTGTGGTCAGAGATGAGGAGAGGGTTTGTGGTCAGAGATGAGGCAGGTTGGTTGAATGATCTTCAGATCAGGGGGGGGGGCGTGTGGTGTTATGAGCCAGGCTGTTTTGTAAGGAAGGATCGGAAGTGATGGAGTAGGCATGTCCTGTCGGAAGTGGGGCCTGTGGGTCCCACCGGAAGGGCCGCGGTGGGCATGCGGGGGTCAGTGAAGCGCGAGGAGTCAGTCGGTGGGGAACAGCGCATCAGAGCGGCCGTGTACGGCGATGGATAGTGCACGTGGACGTTGAGTAAACCTTGCAGATTGAGACAGAGCACGTGGACGTTGAAAGTGACTCTTTTTCTGGACCGACGGGTAAGACTACCGCAATTCTCTTTTCGCTTCCGTCTTTTTCTTCAACAGTTAAATAATTTAAAAGAAACGTGGAAGAATTGCGATGGAGTGCTTGTTCTTCCTCATTTAAGAAATGCATGATTGCCACACAATTCAGCCATGTCTTCATACAGACACACACACACACCTAACTGTATTCGATATACCCGGCGTGGATAACTAGCCAAATCGAGAGCAACCTTGGTATTTAATATATGTAACAATACAGTTATAAGTGCTACCAGGGTACCACAAAACTTACCAAATGTAGAAATATATTAATGTACTCCAAACTTATATAAAACAACGCACATGCACACACCTACCTATACTTCGTGTAAGTTTATGCTCGATATAACAGGCGTGGATAACCAGTCAAGTCGTGGGCTACCCTGATAATTAAAATATATAACAATACAATTATAGGCGGTTTTACATTTGTCACAATGATATGTACCACCAGGGTGCCACCAAGCTTATTGAATATAAGAAGGCTGTTTTTCCTGAGATGTATATTAAACAACATTCAGACATTTGTGCTCGATATAAACAGGCGTAGATAGCCAACCAAGTCGGGGGCCAACTTAGTATTTAAAATACTAAAAAGCACAGAAAAATATGTAATACACTAACACACAGAAAAATTAAAACAAAACACGTGGGTGAAAAGAATCTTGTGCTGTGAAGAATTAAGTGTGAAAAATCAACATAGACAACAGCGGCACAGACAGCAGTGAACCACGACGCAGCGGCAAAATACAAGTAGTAGCAACGATAGTGACAATGACAACAGCAACAGTAATGACAATGTGTACAACAGCAGCAGCAACAGTAACAACAGATACGGTAGAAACAATAATAACAGTAACAGCATCAGCAAGAATGTGAACAACAATAGCGAAAACGAGGGATCTTTTCCTTTTCATGGGCAACTCGATTAATTAATTTTCTTTAACTAAACACTTTGAAACTTCGTATACTGGTAGAATGTGTCATATAGAACATCTACTCTTAGCATTGTTGAGAAAAGTTTCTATTTTCAAAGTTATTTCGTGTTGAAGTTGTCGTATTTCGGTAATTTCAACCAATCAATGACGTATTCAGCTGAATAAAATTACTGCCTTGGGTATGTGCTGTGGTTTGTTTTTGGTGTTGTTATTTTCTGTATGTTAAATTTTTTCGTAAGTCCTATCGTTTTGATTATGTATTTGTCTGAGTATTTTTTAATCATACCTAATGCACTTATTATAGGGATTGTTTCTGTTTTTAGGCTTTGCTATCGAGTTATCTCTATTTCCAGATCTTTGTATTTTGAGTTCCTCTGTTTCTTTTAAAGGTACAGCGTCATTTGTTAGGATTGATACATCGATTAGCAGGCACTTTTTCTTGATGACCTCTGACAACTGTGTCCGGTCTATTAGCTTCGATCTCTATCTGTGTGTATTGGGCATATCCCAGAATATGGTTGCTTTGTCATTTTCTGGGATATGCCTATACCATCTATTTTCTGTTGTCATTCCATAGTGTTGGCATAGCTTCCAGTGTATATGTATCCCTTCTTAGCCTTCTTAGCCAGAACTGGGCAACCAGAGAAAATATGATTTATTGTTTCTTCCCTATCATAACATATTCTGCAATTACTTATTGTGTTTTTCTTCATTATGTGTTTCTGGTGGGGAAGTTTTGATCTTGTACTGCAATTAAAAATGTTTCACTCTCTGCTTCGAGTCCTGAGTTTCTCAACCATTGCTGGGATTTTACTTTGTCTATTTCTTTTCTGATTAGCTCATCCCAGTATTTGCAATGTAAGGGCTTTTCTAGCCATCGTTTTATCACGGTAATTTGTTGTTCCAGTTTCAGTTGCTTCAGAGCTTTTGTTGTTTCATCTTTTTCTTCATTGTCGTTAGGCACTACGACATCTTTTTTTTTTCAGCTCTTTTAAAACAGAAAACAGTTTTTTGCTTTGCTCATGTTTTGTGGCTATTTGTACCAGTTTTCCTTGGTTCTGAGTTAGATATTTCTGCAATCCTGTATTGGTTATTTTATAGTAGTTTTGTAGTTGTATAAGGCCTCTACCACCTTCAATTTATTGTATATATAACATTTCAATGTCAGATTTTGGGTGGTGTATTCTAAATTCTGTCATCTTGTTTACATGTCGAGTTTGGTTAGTTCATTTAGTGTCCAATTAAGAATATTCTAACTGCAACTGGGACAGCTAGAATATTGATACTTATCTTGTTTTTCGCATTGAGCTGTTTTAAGTATTAATCTAACTCTTCTATAGTATTCCTTCCTTATCTTCTTTTTCATTTGTGTGTATTGTAACGTATTTAGTTCATTTATTCCTAAAGTATTTGGATGTCTGGGTTTAGTCTAATTCTCTGATTTCATTTTCTTTATCTAGTGTGATATTGTTACTCTTAATTAGTTTTCCTCTTTACAAGTTTGCTTTGACACATTTGTCTAAGCTGAATTTCATATTTATTTCATTGCTTTATTGTAGGTTCTATGTGGTCTGCTAACATTTGCATACCCATGCTTCGGTTCCCAGAGAAGAAAGTCGCTGATGATCTCATCATTTGCTCTCCAGCAATGTCCAGCGAATCGTTACCCTTCTTTGATGACATGTAATATTGGTGGTAAATACCATATAGAAGTTCTTTCGTAGAGTGTTGTGTTCAGAGCAGCACGAAGTATTCTTGTATAAGTTTCATCAATTTTCTTCTCAAGATGCTTTGTTAAAGTCCAGTAACGAAGTCAACCTCAAAACCTAACCTTTTGAAACGTAGAGTAGATAACTTGATATTCCACAGTTCTGTAATGTACTAATTATTCTTTCACTGTAATAACTCGATGGTTGAGGTAGGTAAACTTTATAAGAAATGTCTCGGAAATGCTATTTTAATTGTAAATGAAAAAAATAGTTCAATCAAAAATTTATTATAATCGGTAATTTTCCTTAAATTACCAAAATGGAAAAGTTCACTTTTGAAGCCTTTGGTGTTTAGCAACCGAACTTGAAGTGTTTGGTAAAAACTGATGTTTCTATGTTTAGAATGAACAACGCCTCAAAAGTTGTCCCGACAACCGCACACTAAACAAAATTGTAAATAAATTCTTTCGATTCTTTTATACTTTTACAACTTTTATACTTTTGCTCCATCTTTAATGGTTTTAGTCGATCATATTGACCTCCGTACATATTTTAGTGATCTCTATTCATCGAATAGCTAGGTTAGTGTTTTAGTCAAAATGATGTTACATGCACACACACACACACACATACGTATGCATACAAACACACTCACACACGTGCACACACACGTATATTATGAAGGTTTCTGCGCAGTTTCTGTTTACTAACTCTTACTCGCAAAGTATTAGTCAATCTGAAGCTATAGTATAAGACACTTGCCCAAGATACTACGCAATGGAATCGAACCTAGACCCACGTGATTGCGAAGTGAACTTTTTAACCATACTGCTATTTCTGCACCTAGTGTGAATATAGGGTACTTTTAATTAGCAAATTATTATGTTTATATTTATTTTTTTATCTTTCAGAATTTGATTCCATGCCACTTGCTAAAAAGTTTTGAAGAATAACAATTTCAAGAGGACCTGTGTCACATAAATGTATTATTAGAGAGAAAAAAGAAACCAGCTAACAATATTTTTTTTCGTTCCGGAAATTTAGTGGTCACAGAGTGAATTACATTGGGAAGTTTGGCGGCAAAATACGACTAAGTGAAATAGTCTTGTGTATTTAGGAAGTGATGTATACGTACATACATTACAGCTTTTAGCATCATTAATTAAGAAGTTTTAATGGGTCAATTAGGGGAGGAAATGGAAGCACCCATTACCCTTTGTAGGTTCTCCATAACTCGTGAGAGGAATAAGGATTAGATGGCAGACCTAACCTGAAATATTTGCAATACAGAGGATTACACTATATGCATTGAAGGGTTAGGTGTTGGTGTTAAACTGAGTGTGAGGATAAGCCGAGCTATAAGCCATTAAATTTGACCGAGAGAGAAATACTAAGATTCACAAAATATAATTTCTTGGGACAGAAAAATTGTAATGAAACGAACAACATTTTCAAATTGTTTAAACATGCAAATCACTGACAGCGAAAAATCCCACTAAAAGTAGGATACTTTTAGAAACTGAGAATAAAATATAGCCCACATATGGAAGTGAGGGAGCAAAGAGGGGAAACCGGGGCCGTAGAAATCATAAAAACGAACCTTAAAGTTTTCTACAAATTAGCAAAAAGAAAAAGAAAAATCAGCTTCAGGGCATCAGGAAATAAGGAATCACATACTGTCAGTAGATTCTGACCCATAAACAATTGAAAAGTGTTTTCATTACCTTCTGTAAATAAATAAAGCAGATTAATTATTTTTTTTTATCTCTAATTGTCTTAAGAATATGCAAATATGTCTCTAAAAAAGGTATCTGTGTCTCGCACAATATGTCCGCCATTTTGTTTGCTGAGATCCGCTGCAGAGTGCTTTTCGGTTGCACTCTACTCCCTTACTCGAGAGTAGCGGCAAATTTGCTTCTTTCCTTTTCTTTTCGAAAAAGACCCTAGGAACGCAATCTTTTTTATGATATGAAAATCAATAGGAAAATTGATTTCGCATTACGGAATTTTGCGTTACGGTCAGATTTTAAGGAACGCATTACTTCCGTAAAGCGATAGATTCCTTTATAAACACGCACACGCATGTCTGTATTAAGACAGTAGAGGGAGAGACTGAGAGAGAGAGGGTGGAGAAAGAGTCACAATTTGAATATGTGTGTGTGTGTGTGTGTGCGTTAAATAAAATGAGACAACAAAGCCAAAGCTGTGTAGAATTTTCAGTACATTTATAAAGAGGAAGTTAGTCTTACAGCTGTTTCTGGGATATTAGGGATATCCCTTCATCAGAGACGATGTGAGATGGTTAAATAGAGGGAAATATTAGTGTTCAATATAGGATCGAAGGTTGTATGTATTGGTGTTATTTTCGGTCCGGTTGTTACGGTTGTCGTGGAAGAAGGCTTTCCACCGCATTCTTCGGATGAGGTCCTTAGTTTTGGTTGGCATTTCTCTTAAGGACATACCCATTCCTTAACAAACAAACTTTCCTCTTACTCCTACTCACCAAATCTAAGGAGCTCATTCGAAGAATGCGGTGGAAAGCCTTCTTCCACGACAACCGTAACAACCGGACCAATAATAACACCAATACATACAATCTTCGATCCTATATTGAACTCTAATATTTTCCCTCTATTTAACCAGCTCACATCATCTCTGATGAAGGGATATCCATAATATCCCAGAAACAGCTGTAAGACTAGCTTTCTCTTTATAAATGTCCAGAAAATTCCACATAGCCTTGGTATTGTTGTCTTATTTTATTTAACCACATGGTTCCGGGTTCTGTCCCACTGCATGGCACCTTGGGCAAGTGTCTTCTACTATAGCTTTGGGTCGACCAAAGCCTTGTGAGTGGATTTGGTAGACGGAAACTGAAAAGAAGCCTGTCATATATGTATGTATATATATATATGTGTGTGTGTGTGTGTGTGTGTGTTTGTGTGTCTGTGTTTTTCCCCCAACATCGCTTGACAACCGATTGTGGTGTGTTTACGTTCCCGTAAATTAGCGGTTCGGCAAAAGAGACCGATAGAATAAGTACTAGGCTTACAAAGAATAATCCTGGGGTCCATTTGTTCGACTAAAGGCGATGCTCCAGCATGGCCGCAGTCAAATGACTGAAGCAAGTAAAAAAGTAAAGAGAGTATGCTCATACAAGACCCGCGTTAGACTCCTCACTCGTATCATTATCGGACCGAGAGTTTAACTACGGTCCTTCCATAGCACTTACATAGCGTTACCTGCTACCTTGGGTCTTCCGGATACCAATACCTCTCATACCTATATATATATATATATATATATATATATATATATATATATATATATATATATATATATATATATATATGTATGTATGTATGTATGTATGTATGTATGTCTGTATGTCTGTCTGTATGTATGTATACGTGTAAGTCTTTGTGTTTGCTTTCCAACACCGACTGGAAACCAGTGTTAGCAAGAGACCAATAGAAGTACCAGGCTAAAAAAACAAATCACAGCGGTCAATTTGTTCGATTGAATCCTTTAAGGCTTTTGAGGTTGGTCATGCACTAAATACGAGGGACAGCTTAAAAGTTTATTGGCCGACCAAAATACTCTCATGGAATGTAACCAAATGAAGTTTATTTTTCAACATAGTCCCTACTTACGTTCCACACACATATTCCATCGGTGTTGCAGTACCTGAATCCCATTGGTGCAGATACTTTCACCCTGTTGGTGAAAAAAGTCATTAACTGCAGATATGACATCATCATCACTGCGATACTGGTTCTCAGCCAAGTGTTTTTCATGTTGGCGAAGTGATGATAGTCAGATGGGGCCAAATCAGGAGATTATGGAGGGTGATCAACAAATTCAAAGCTACAGTCACGCACAGCAGCTGTTGAAACCAAGGACAAGTGTGTTGGAGCATTGTCCTTGCGAAAGAAGACCCCTTTCGTCAGTTTTTCTAGACGTTTGTTAATTGCCTCAGTAAGTTGGCATAGTACTCCCCATTGATGATGTGGCCCTTTTGAATATAGTTAATAAACACATAGCGTTTTGATACCAAATAACTGTAGTCACCACTGCAGATGAAACGACCTTGGTTTTCTTTCGAGCAGCTGAGGAGGGATGTTTCCACTGCATGGGTTGTCATCACGGGTTAGAAAACGTTCAAGGAGACTAGTTGGCACTGCCTCATTGTCAGATTTTCCCCGTCATGTGATCAGCCTGGTGCACTTTTGATCAGGTGTCCGAAGACGTGGCACCCATCGAGCTATAAACCTTCGTCGTGCGAAGTTGTGCAGATTATTCTCAACAATCTTACGGGATATGCTAATAACATTGGCTATTTGATTTATAGTCAATCGCCTGTTATCCATCAACATGTGGTGAATACGATCAACATTTTCCTCGGTGGTGGCAGTTATAGGACATCCAGACATTAGGTCATCTTCAAGACTTTCTTTCCTCTCCTAAATTCAGCTACCCACTTTTGCATCGTTGATAAAGCTGGAACGTCACCCTGTAATGTAGCAACTATATCTGCATGAACGTCCTAGTGGGCTAAAAGCCTTTTTCTGAAGGTACATGAAAATACTACGATGCCATATTTTATCTATTTTCATGAGAAGTTACTACTAGTTGTTTTTGAAGTCTTCTTTGAACAGTCAGATGTCAATTTACTTGAAAGGAAATAATGCAGTTATTAATATGTAGAGTTGAAATAAATGAATGTAAGATTTCTAGCATCACTCCTTCATAGTCAGTCTATGAACTTTTCAGACCACCCTCATACTTATTGGTTGAGTTAATTCCTTTTTTTAAATTGTTTTATTAAGAGAACCAAATAAGTTTCGTGACATGGTCATGGGAGTTGCTGTTTTAATGTATTTAAAAACATTTTTGAAATGTACAAAAATTATTATTTACACAACTCATTTATAATTCAGTTCTTCGATCTTTTAGGGTAAGCGTATTTATTACACCCGCTTAAAAAATTTCTGTTTTTATCAGTTGTTTGAGTAAATCTTTTTCAATTGACATAAGAACCAACCCTGAATATCTTTTCTCTCCTGTTGTATTTCTTTGGTAAACTTTAATTCTCTTCAATGCAGAAATGAACCACTCTACAAAAGCAGCTGTAGACGGAATTGTCAAAAATAAGGTTGCTAAGATTGAAGAGTTCTGGTTTAACTTCAATCAGATCAATGATATGAATGTAATGCATTAAATCACTCACACTTTACTTTTTAAAATCTTGCATATAGTACACAGCATTTAATTCACTCTGAAATCGTATTGTGTCAAAAAAAACTACCATAAGTTTTTAAAGAATTTAAAGCATCCACTGGAAATTTTTTGCGATATTCTTCAGTTTTGCTGAAGTTGAAAAGACGGATAAGTATCATGTTTTTAATTGGTCAACCATTGTGCCAATAATTTTGTTATAGAACATTCTATAATGTTGTTGGGGATCAATAGATTTATTCCTGGATCTCTTAATTTCGATTGTTGCATCGATTCCATATTTTCCCCCTAACACATCATAAAATATAGAAAAATCATCGAGTTTATTTCTGAGCACTGTTCCAATTTTTAGCTATTTGCTCTTTGGAATACACCATGTCATTGACTTTCCGTCTGAAGGATGTTAAGTAAGAAATCAGTGAAAGAAAATATGTCATTAAATACTACTAATTAAAATAATCGGGAGCTTTTAAATTATGTAAGAATCTAATTGCAGAATTTATTGTGGTCTCATCCCATGCTTTAGGATTTTCAATGATTTCTTCAAAAAGGATGATTATGAAATTACAAGACTTGAGGAGTAGTTCTATCTAATTCCTGTAGCTTTGGGAAATCTTTTTTTAACTGTTATCTAACGCATAACCCTTTTGGGTGAATTCGTAATAAATGTACCCAGTTCATTTATTATAGAAAAAATATTTTGCAGTAATTTATAGAAGAGCATGCGAAGAAATTTATTCGAAGAAATTTATTAATGATTTTACCAAGGGTTCAGCGCGGAAATAAAAACATTACAAATATTTTAATAATTATCTATACATATAAATTTGAAACGGGCGAATCTTTCTTGTTTTAGGATTCACGATCAAACGGCTGGGTGGAATTGCACGAAAAATTACACATGTGTGTAGAATGATCCGGTGGTGAAGCTGGGCTTTGTATTTTTTCATAACTCCCATGGTTACCGAGATAACCTACTATAATAATACTCTTGTGTTTATGAATGAGAAAGGAAGGGGTGACAGATGAATAAGGAAGGAAGAGGTGATGTTATACTTGGTAGTGGGATGATGAAAATTGTACGCTGAAAAAATAAATCAAGCAGCGTTTCAATTCTGTGTGAATATATGTGTGTGTATGTGAATGTGTGCGTGTACGTGTGTTTGTATGTTTGTGTGTGTGAGCGCGTGCGCGCGCGCAATGGAAGTGGGATGGTTCATCTTTGTTCGCTTAGTATTTGGGTTTATTTTTTGATTTGACTGAATCTGTTTTTTTTTGTTTTTTGTTGGTCAGTTATTTTTAACGTTTTGACAGAAAAAAGTCATTCTAAAATTGTTTTTTAACGTAAGCGTGCCCAAACAAGTCGAACACGGAGCAGGTCTTACAGCCGCATAATCCAAACTGACCGGGTGAAACCGGGCTTAGCTGCTAGAATACATATATATATGGCAAGAAAGATTTTTTTTAACGATTTTTGTCAATGTTATGATCTTTTCCTTTTGACATTTAATAGCCGTTACTTTTAGCTTACTTTAGAAGTAAATAGCGCGTAATTTTGTTTACGGCTGTTAGTTCAGTGTCAATTTTAACATGGAGAGCAAAAACAAACCTGTTCGCCATATTTTACTTTTTTATTTCTCTAAAAGCAAGAAAGCTGCTGAGGCTCACAAAGAGATATGTGAAGTTTATAGTGTTGATTGCTTAACAGAACGCACATATTAGAAATAGTTTTAAAAAATCCGTTCTGGAGGTTTTTCACTCAAAGATGACCAGCGTCCTGGTGTCGACTTACTGAAGTTGATGATGACCGAATCAAAGCTATAATTGAATCTGATTTTCATATAACTGTGCGAGAGATTGCAGAGCAGTTAAATGTATTACACACAACAATTCAAAATCACTTAAGAAGTTCGATATTTGGGTTCCACATAAATCGAAAGAGATTCATTTAACACAACGAATCAATATTTGCGATATGCATCTCAAAGGCAATGAATTCAACCTTTTTTTGAAACGAGTCATCACTGGTGATGAAAACTAGATTGTGTCTACAATAACACCAATCGAAAACGATCATGGTCCAAGCGTAATGAACTAGCACAAACAATATCAAAAGCTAAATTGCATCAAAAAAATGTCATGTTGTCAATTTGTTGGGATTATAAAGGTGTTGTATAATTTGAGCTGCTTCTAAGGAACCATACGATCAATTCAAATGTTTACTGTCAACTAATGAAACTGGCGGAAGCAATCAAAGAAAAACGGCCAGAATTTGCAAATCGTAAAGGAATCGTGTTCTACCATGACAACGCTAAGACCACACACGTCTTTACTAACTTGTGAAAAACTATTGGAGCTTGGTCGGGTAGTGATGTCATCCATCATATAGCCCTGACTTTGCACCATCAGATTACCATTTATTTCGAAGTTTGCAAAATTCTTTGAACGGTAAAACTTTCAATAATGATGATGACCTGAAATTGCGCTTGTTTCAGATGATAAACGAAATCTATTGTTCTGTGACCGCGGAATCATAAAGTTGCCAGTAAGATGGCAAAAGGTCATTGAACAAAATGGAAAATATATAATTGATTAAAGTTCATTCTTTGTATGAAAAAAAAACTGACTTTTATTTCACACTAAAAAACTGAAATTACTTTCTTGCCAACCCAATATATATATATATATATATATATATATATATATATATATATATATATATATATATATATATATATATATACATAACACACACACACACACACACACACATATATATATATATATATATATACATAGAGAGAGAGAGAGAGTAAAATCTATTTGCCAACGTAAAGTGGCATTCCTGATTAGGACGAGGTTACTGCATTTTCCGGCCCCAGGAAAACATCTGTGGCTGGCCACCAATGCAAACTGTGACCTTATACCTTGAACAAGAGAGCTAATTTCCCCACTCAGCCTTAAATGGTACCTGCAGACCATGGTTTTTAGGTTATTTCTCAGGATAACCGTTGGCTAGAGATGGCAGCACTAAGCCTTGTTCTAGGTATATACTTTCAAAGTGACACACAGTCAATGATCTTGCAAAGAGGAAAACAATTAGTTGTAAATCTCTGAGCGAGAAGTAGTAACAGTATGTGTGTGTGTGTGTGTGTGTGTGTGTGTGTGTGTGTGTGTGTGTGTGTAGTGGCTTCATGCAGGCATGGCGTGGATTCGATCTTCGATAGCCAAATTTCACTTAACAGTTCAACAGCACCTTTCTCACAGTAAAACAATAGTTTTTCTGTGAGTGACAGCAGTTACATTTACCAAATGCCTTCGCTAAGCCGGAATAATGTCTTCACCACTTGACCCTTCTAACCTCTTCTCGGCTAACAAAAGCTAGATTAGAGATAACAGACCTCCAACGAAATCTATTGTTCTCAACAATATGTCTATCCAACGAAGCAATTGTTTCATCTCACCACTCTCACTTTCACTAACTCACTTTCTTTTCTCTGTAACATTACCATATCTCTCTATATACTACTATAAGATCGTGTACACACATACCGGCCGAAATTAAATCTTTTTACATTGCATGCTTTGCAAACTGTGTTATACTATTACACTAACTTACCGGACGTTCCACCATAACAGGCATCGGTTACAATTGGATCCTCGAGTTAAAGAATTACAGCCTTCGCCTTCGTCATCACCTTCACCATCGCATGAACAGTTCTCACATCCATCGATTACACTGGTGAATCCGTCTAAAAATAATTGCTACTTTCTAATGCTGCATGCCGCCGCACTTTGCTGACTTCGAAATAAAGAACTACAGTCTTCATATCAACAGTCGCTAAACCAGAGGAAAAGAATGACAACCTTTGTCACCATCAAGATGCACCTGCGTTCCACTTGTTACAGTACGCACAACAGAAATCACTATACTGCGATGCAATCTACGATGCACTTCACAACAATGCAACACTGCCGATGCACTATGGAAGCCAATAAATGCATCATTTCGACAGCTATATGCTCAGAAACTAATTGGAAGCCCGCACATGCAACGCTTTTGGCACACACACGCTTTTCGTCAGATCCCAACGTACAGACCCTGCATTGTCTACGAACTTTTGCACGAATTTAAGACTCATATAAACTCTCAACAACTCTTTTTCTTTGCACATCTTTTTTTTCCCTTTCAGCAGTAGATTTTTAACAAAAAACACTATTTTCAGCTAAGTTTGCCATTTTCATTTTCTCATTCCTGTACCGGTCATTTCTTTTACTGCCTCAGCCTTGCGAGCACTTTTGCACACACGCACACAAAACTCTATTATGCTTCTACTGCCTCGTTTTTCAACACGTCTGTAACAGCTCAACTCTTTTCCTAACTCGATGCACGTCGGATGTTCACATACTCTGTGCTCATGTTAGACATAATTTCCCTCTGTTAGACCCCTGTTTGGACACGTAATGAATGGAGAAAATTACCTGTCTCGTGCATCACCCCAGCATGCTAACCTCAGCAATTACCCATGACAGCAACACCAGGCATATTTCACTTCTGAAAAACCTTCAAGGCATTTCACACACTTCAATCCTGCAGGAAGTTATTCCATATCATGGATTGAGAATATACACACTCGCTCAACTGAGCTCATTTTACAGTGAATTTCGATACGTGCACCTGCACTTGTGTACATGCCCTCACGCGCACACACACGCTAACTCATTTTCCGTACTGCCCAGTCACTGGCACGCAAAGCAACACTGCTATTCAGACTCACTTCAATAAATATCTGGCATGTATACACTTCAATCGTCCTCTCTCCTGATTGCAATAGTTTTTTTTCTCAGCAGTGCATTTCTTTCTCTTCCTCGATCGTTCGTTTCTTGGAACCTCTCTGGAGGGGGAGTGATGTAGTGGCTTCATGCAGGCATGACGTGGATTCGATCCTCGATAGCCAAATTTCACTTAACAGTTCAACAGCACATTTCTCACGGTAAAACAATAGTTTTTCTGTGAGTGACAGCAGTTATATTTACCAGATGCCTTCGCTAAGCTGGAATAATGTCTTCACCACTTGGCCCTTCTAACCTCTTCTCGGCTAACAAAAGCTAGATTAGAGATAACAGACCTCCAACGAAATCTATTGTTCTCAACAACATGTCTATCCCTCTAGTTGGTTTTGGATAGTTATAAAGACAAGAACTCCGTAAGCAAAAGTCAGTGAGAACCTCGTCTGGCTGACCGGCTGAACAAAACGCCGTCTCTAAAGGAAAAGGCACAAAGGGACAACTATGGTAACTCACCAACGAAGAAGTTGTTTCGTCCCACCACTATCACTAACTCACTTTCTTTTCTCTGTAACATTACCATATCTCTCTATATATACTAGTATGATATCGTGTACACACATACCAGCCGAAATTAACTCCTTTTCCCTTGCATGCTGTTCCATTTACTAGTTATACATACCAACCCGTCGTGGTTTTGGATATATACAAAGTAACGGTAAATAAATATCTCTTTACAACTTCAATCACTGTTCTTCTTTCATCTTGCATACTGGCAACCAACACCTTAACAACAACCGTTATATATATATATATATATATATATATATATATATATATATATATATATATATATATATCCATATATATATATATATATATATATATATATATATATATATATATATATATATATATATATATATATATATATATATATACATATACATACATATATATATATATATATATATATATATATATATATATATATATATATATATATATATATATATATATATATATACACATATACATATGTATATATACATATACACAGAGAGAGAGAGAGAAAGAGAGAGAAAGAGAGAGGGAGAGAAAGAAAGAGGGAGAGAGAGGGAGAGTAAGAAAAGGAAGGAAGAGAATTTCGATTTCCCCACGTGCCGAGTTGTAATGCAAAAATATATATAATAAAAAGAAGGAAAATGCACACAGTTTACATAGTTTTAATATATTAAAAATTATGTAAACTGTTTGCACTCTCCTTCTTTTATTATATATATATATATATATATATATATATATATATATATATATATATATATATTTTATATATGTATGTATGTATGCATGCATGTATGTAAATGTTGAACAATGAGTTTCTAAACATAGGAAAATAGTAGTAATGTGATAAAGAAAGTTAATTATATTCTACAAGTAGCGCAGGTCATTTAAAAATACAGTGGTAAGGGTCATTGAGAAAATTATGTCTCAGTCTAAATTTACAAAGAAGCGTTTTACAATATCTTCTAATTGAGATCTCACCACTTTAGGTGTTATTAATGTTGAAGAGTTTCCTGTGTTCTCATCATAGTGCCAACAGCAACGCTGACACATTAACTTGTTGCCGTTAATAATTTCAGTGAAATACTAAAGTGGATTTAACTGTTGTTTCGACACAGTGCCGTCTTTGTAACGTAACTTTGTTCATGTATTATATTATTACCTCTGCCTTAGCGAAGCCAGAGGTATTGTTTTCAGCCGTGTTTGTTTGTTTGTCCGTGGACAAGATATCTCAAGAACCGCTGGATGGATTCGGATGAAACTTTCAGGGATGTTTGACCTTATGACTCGCACGAACTGATGAGATTTTGGGATCTGTTTTTATTTATTACCCATGCGGGCCAACATAGAGGGGACAATACAATATACTCGGGGTCACATACAAACGGATGATATAATAATTTTTTACATGTACAATGAAATCGAATGAATTACAACACAATAAATTACAAACAATAAATTACAAACAATAAATCACAAACAATAAATCACACGATGAGGTGTTCAAAACAGGTATGCTCCGACCCCACGAGCCCTGTCTTTAACACCGACTTACTGGTAGTCACACAAACGTGCTCACGCAGGGCCTTTTACTCCCAACATGCGTGCTACACGCGTCCATCGTTTTTAAACTCACTCTCTGACAAACACCTCTTTTCCAGGCCCACCTTTTTCAAGTGAAAAGTGAACATTTTCACGAGGGTGAGGGTCAGGGACGCAGGTGTTTGTCACGATACCTTTCATTGTCGACTCACATATCACCTCTCTCGCAATTGCTACTACTACGAGAAAACAATTCTTACCTTCTTCCGTCAGGAAATCGGGCGGGTTAATTTTTACAATTGACTCAGGCGATAGCTGTACTCTCTCCCTTCCGCATAAACCCATACTTCTGAAATACCCGGACACTGAACAATAGCGTGCAGGACGGTTTCCACACCCTGCCTGCATCTTGGACAGGCCGTCGGCCCAGGGTGGCCTGTCCAACGGGTAGGGCTCCTCGGTAACACTGCCAAGCCAAAGACTTTTGGAAGTTATCCAGTGTCTTCGGCCCGAACGTTCTTCGGAACAGGCTGTCTAACTGGTTATCATCGAGACCCAGGTTCCTTCCCAGGGCATAGTCATTTCCAGCTTTTACCAACCTACTATAGAAAGCCGCGGTGGTACCGAAACTGTTGGCATTGCCCAAGTTGCAGAACTGGAGAAGCGCCTTGCGGCATTCCGTATACCAGGTACCCAACTTCGATCTTCAGCGAATCCAGTCTTCTCTACCACCAAAACTAGTAAAGCTGGGGAACATCCGTCGAGCAAACGGAGACTACACCCGTTCACTATCCAGGTAGAGCCAGAGATGCCTCAACCTCAGCGCATGCTTGCGCATCAACAACCAAGGCATTCCTAACCCACCCTTTAACGGCTCTTGACAGCAGATAGAACGTCTTACAAGAGGAGCAGAGTTCTCCAACTTTTTAACCGCGAATCTGGACAAGGCACGACGGAAAGGCAGTAAACGATGACCGATGCGATAAACACACTGGCCACCTCCGCCCTCCCTTTCAAGGATAGCCACCGCCAAGACCAGGTCCTGACTATGTGGGTCACCTTGATCGAAACCTCAGACCAGTTCTTTTCTATCTGGACGTCTGGACCAACCAGATTCCTAGCAACTTAATCGGGCCCTCCGTCCAGCGTCTTATGACGCTATTCGAAGGCATCGACTTGCCCCTCCAGGTGCCGAGTTGCAAGCCGACCGACTTTTCCCAGTTAATTTTTGCTCCTGCCACCGTCTCGTAAACCTTAATGGTTTCATCTACTTGCTGTAGGTATTCCATCTTGGTCACAATGATAGTGATGTCGTCCGCATATGCTGTAACCGATCCTCCACCTCCTGGATTCGTCGGGATGCCGCTCAGCTTTCTCAGTAATGGCTCCAGGGCCATCACGTACAAACGCGGAGAGAGCGGACACCCTTGGCGAACCGAACGTTTGATGCAGAACGACTTTGAGAAAAAACCGTTTACCCGAACGATCGAGTCGATGTTTTCGTACAACTGTATGATCCACTTGAGGAAACCAAGACCCAGTCTGAACCGCGCGAGAACAGAAACCAGGTACCGATGGTCCACCCTATCGAATGCTTTAGCTTGGTCTAAATGGACCAGTGCCCTGCCTTTACCAGATTTTTTTTCCATACCCTTCTACAGTGTAGCGTATAAGATGAAGATTATCCTGGATGGTTCTACCGGGGACTGCACAGGTTTGTGCCCCTCCGATCAGGCCATCCACGACACGCGTCAATCTTTTTGCTAACACTTTGGCCAAAATCTTCATCTCTGCGTTCAGCAGAGTGATGGGCCTGAAATTATCTATATTATCCCCCTTGTCCGGGTCCTTCCTGACCAGCGTCACAACTCCCCGGCGAACAGATCTGGGGATAAACCCATTCTGCTGCCACTTCGCGTAAATGCTAGCCAGTATGTTCCCAAACAAGTCTGGCATACTTTTATATAGCTCGTAGGGAAGACCATCGAAACCCGGCGCCTTAGCACCGCCGCAGTCACTATGGCCTCAATAACTTCCGCAGGTGTGATCGACCCTTCACAGCTCTCCGCATCCTGCCCCGAGAGACGTGGCAGGTCGGCGAGGAAGTCCGTAAGGTCCATCCTGCAATCCGGCTCATCGCTCCCCACGAAAAGCTGGGCGAAATGCTCCTGAAAAGTCCGACACATCTCCTCGGGTTCGTTTATCAAATTGCCTTGCGCATTCACCAGAGATCGAATTATGGAATCATTTCCACGTTGAGCTTCTACAACCCGTGCCCATCCAGCGGCCTTGGTTCCATCCCTCCCCGTTGCACGAAGTCTAACTCTGACGATACACCCCAGGTGTTTGGCTTCGAGGTGCTGATTTAATTCCAGTCTCTTCACCTTCACCTGGGATGAGTCGCCAGCTGTCATGGCTTCTTCTAGGGCCTTAACTAATTCATTTTCTTTCCTACGCCCTCTAGCCACTAATCCTATGCTATATCTAATAGACTCGAATTTAATGGCTCTTTTGAGGGCGTACCACCATTTGTTGTTGATAATGAAACCGGTTAACGCCCTCTGTATTAGTAACTTAATCCGGCTCCTGTACTCCTCAATCGCCAAAAGGAACTTATTGAGTTTCCAGTAGCCGGAACCCTTACTACATATCTTATCTAGGTGCAGTTTACAAGTTACCATCTTGTGATCACTGTAACTGACCAAGTGGAATTGTGGACGCATAACTATTTATTTATCAAATTTTCTAATAAATATCCTGTCTACGTAATACCTAGAAGACCCGTCGCTATTTGACCATGTCTACAATGGAGCGTTCGGGAATTCTAGTCTGTAGGGATCTACTAGCTGAAAGTGACTTAGTAGATCCCGGAAGCCTATGTTCGGTTTTCTATTAGGATTCGAGCCAACACTATCCATTTGTGCATTGAAAATAGTGTTAAAGTCACCTAACAGAACTAGTGAACGTGACGTGCCTAGAAACTTCTCCAAATCTCGGTAATAATCAGTCTGACTTGAATTAGGTGCATAAACTGCAACCAGCCTGATTTCCTTACTACAACTGAACGTCAAATCTAAAACGACTAGCCTACCTTCTGGATCAGAAAAAATCAACTTTTTCTCTGAAACTCGGTTTCTTTTAAGTCGGACCAACACCCCACCCCCGCCACCCTGCAGGCCTGGAGAAGCAAACCTCTCGTAGCCACTCAGGAGTGGGAGTAGATCTCTTGGCCCTTTTAACTGAGTTTCAGTAGCAACAATGACATCTAAACCTTGTGCCCTGACGTCATTTAGGAAACGTCTTTGTTTCCAGCTTGACGCCAGGCCACGTACATTTATACATCCTACGTGAACAGCCATCAGTCGATGTCTTGGAGGCGGAGGGTTATCCACAGCCTTTTCTTTTTCTCAGGTTCGCGTTGTCGGAGTGATGAGGCCCTCATATAGATTATCAGTAATGTCCAATCTAGGAGGGCCTACATCCTTACGAAACTCGTTAGCCAATATTTTATACTTTTTCTTATCAGTCTTAAAGATGTGAAATCCAAGAAGAGTTATCTATATTTTCTGCATGAATCACTGCCAGCCGGTTCGCTAGATCTCGATTCGAGCTGCGAACCGCCATGTAGCAGTTTTCTTCTTCTCTTTTTCTTGGTTTTTTAAATATCTTTGTTCACTTATTTTTTTCCCTTTCTCTTTCAGGGGAGGGTGGATTGATTTTCCACTTGTAGGTTACTATTTCCCACCCCTCGCCTGCTTTTTCATCTGGTACAGGTGTTTGTTACGCCGGCGTTACTTTAATCTCTTCTACCTCCTTGGTCTTCTTGTTTTCAGCTTCCTTGCAGTCTGCCATGACGTGGCCCTTTTTACCACGCTGGAAGCAACGAGATTGGCGAGTCTCACCAACTTCGATAATCTCTGTTATTTCTTCCAGCGTGGTCTGTTCCGTTTGCATCACGGCAGCTTCCAATACAGATATTTTATCTTCTAAGCCCATAGTAACTGCCGCGACGAGCCACTCTGGGTCCACCTCAGGAGGAATTTTACTTATTGTAATCCTTGACGTTCTTCTGCCCATATATATGGGCAGAAGCAACACCTCTTCTGTTTTTAACGGATCGACTGAATGGAGTCGAGCTGCTTCTTCTGACTCCATTCTTACTTCGACGGTTGCATACCACCTACCTCTGTTTACGTACTTTACGAGGTGCCATATAGGCTTTAAACATTTCTCAATTTCACTTTCTACCACGTAATCTATTTTCTTTTCTTTCACCTTGTAAGTTTTAAAAATTAGAGTTTTCTTCTCTACCTCTTGTTGAATTTCTTTTGGAGGGGCTACTTTAACTTCATTCCCCTCCTCCGAAAGTATTTCTTTGTGTTTATCTAAATTGTTCAGGTCCAGCATTTTAATTTTTGTACCTGCCGCAACAGCAAAATCCAATTTTCTCTCATTTTTTTTCTTCTATTTTTCCTTTTGTAATTAAACTTGCAACTTCAATGTTTCTTCTTGACGTCGATGGTCTCGGTGGGGCATTATCCTCTTCACCAGTTTCTATTAATGTTTTTTCAACATTTTTTTCTACTTCACTCAATAATTTCTCCATATTCGAGCTTGCCATAATGCAAGCTTCCCCACACGGGAGCAAGACACAAGAGGAAAGTCTTCAAAGCTCATCTTCCGAGGTTGACGAGTCTGAATCACTCAGGTCAGAATGAAACATATTTTTAGCCATTTGGCCTAGCTAATTCTCCTTAAAGCGGAGAAAAGGCACTACCGTCAAAAACCGCTGCAAAGCAGCACAAAAGATTTCAAACAAACAGCAAATCACCAATAGCACGCACTGATTCGATTTTGGGATCTGTTTTTTTTTTTTATTACCCATGCGGGTTAACATAGAAGTGACAAAACAAAACATGTGGGACATAAAATATATATATAAAAAATAGAAATGAATGTTATAATGTGTGAAGACATGAAAATGATAAAATGGAAATGGAACCACTCGCCCCACTTACGAGTGGCCTCATTTTCTACCTTTTAAATCCTGAATCCTCTAACACATCGATACCTGTTTCCTCTAACCACCCATCGTACGTAGTAAAGTCTGGGAATGAGCTCCAGCTACAGTCCACCTCCCAAAAACAAAATCCAACCATATACTCTTGTATTTTTTCCTCTTGCTTCAAGTGATGTTCCTCCACGTTATTAAACCCCGCAGTTCCAATACACTTTATGTCCCATTCCGCCAAATCCCTTAACAGTTCGTCGCTAAGCAACATATAAATCCTACACTTTTTCCTTCTCTTTTTTGACTTGGGGGAGGGGTTTGGGGTTTCTTTGTATGTGTTTACCTCTTGTTTTTGTGTCGGATGGAAATGGATAGGCCTAGTGTCTGCAGGGAGTGGGGTGGGTCTGAGAGGGTGTGGATGGGATGGGTGTAGAATGGGGTTTGCAGTTTAGTTCACTTGCCTTTTTTCTTTTTCTTCCTGTCACATTTTCCCATTTATTTTTCTCTATTTCCGCTATTTCCTTTTCTTTTTCGATTACTTCCTTTCTGTGAGTCTCTTCTATCTCCTCTTCCATATTCTCTGGTCGCTTTTCCTCTGGTTTTCTTGATTTTGACGTACATTCTGCTCTTATGTGTCCCTTCAGGCCACATTTAAAGCAGCGTGGAACTCTTCCTTCCACCTTGACAGTCATAATTGTTTCTTCCATGGTTATAGTCTCAGTAATCTTTTCTACTGTTTCTGTTGACCCTTGGACTATCATTTCCAGTTGTTGACCTCTCCAGTTAACGCACTCTTTTTTCTTGGCCTGGAGCACTACTTTGTTGTCCCCATTACCACAGAAGACCGCATCTGCCACCCAGGTCACATCAATCTCCGGTGGGATTCCTTCGACGGTGACCCTTGTTTGTCCCCAGTAGAGTAGAGATCCTATCGGAAAGAGTGTTTGGGACCCCTGATGGAAGGGACAACTTTCGTGAGCCGAGGTGGGAAGTTTGGAGCGGTGGAGGTGAGGTTTACCACCAGGGAGGGGCGGCCTCGCATTCCACCACTGCTCTGCGAACTGACAGGGTGACGCTGCTGCCCACGCGTCAGAAGCAAGCGAGGTGTTCGGATTCGAATCGGAGGAGTGCCACCAGAAATAGAGACGGAGTGGTTGGTGGCAGTTGTTCTGGCTGCCACCGAGGAGGCCCGAGTTGGGGCCAGTGGGAGGAACGAGCATGTTAAACTAGTTGGGTGCAGTGTCGAGATGTGGCTTTTTGCCACTTTCGAAGACATTGAGAGGATCCCCTACCAAATAGAGATTGAGGGAGAGGGTTCCCCTCAAAGTGGTTGTTGAGGGTTGTCGACCGAATTGCTGCGAATGCGGGGAGGGGGACCATATGAGGACGCGGTGCCGCAGGCACGGGCCTTCTCAGAGTGGGAGGGCTGTGTAGAGGGACCAGGAGGAGGTGCAGGCTGGAGTGCAGGTTGAGGCAATGAAGGACGGAGGTGGCGGGGACGATGCAAGGTGCGTCTAAGAAACAGAGGAGGTAGGGACGAGGGAGGACGAAATGAGGGCAGTGGGATGGAGTGATGGGTTTGTCGGCCCCAGAGGGAGGAAGAAGGCGGGTTCAGGAGAGCACTCACTGGAACTGGCGGCGGAGGTGGAGAGGACGTCCAAGAAGGGTGGGGAGCCACCTATTTTCAAGCATACACAGATGGTAGAGACGGACCCAAGAGAGAAAGAATCGGTGCAACAGAAGGTACAGATATAAAAAATAAGGCATCTATAATCTACTACCAAAAGAGTGTAGATGTGAAAAGGAAAATTTCCAAATGGAGGGGAGTGGTGAGGGTGAACCTGCCCAGGGAGAAATTCAGGGAGGAGGAAAGGTGTATATGGATGACAATCAATACGACGCGTTCATGGATTCATGTATAGAGTTTTTGATTTTAGTTGACGGGATGGTGTGATTTGATGACCTACCACCCATAATTGAACATGAGGAGTTAAAAAATTTTTTTTTTTTTTTAATATATAAAATATGATATGAATAATATAAAAAATGATGATGTGAACTTCTTGTTTTAAAAAACCGGAAGAGAAAAGAGGAAAAAACTGTCCAAAATAATGTCTTAATGTAACCACTCGACTTTCGGGGGTCGAGTGAGCATTGCACCTCATTTTATCATTTTCATAATTTCATTCATTTAAAAAAAATATTTTCTTCCTTGCTCGATTTCTTTTTGTATTTTTATTTCCTCGATTATATGTTTTGTATTGTCTTTGTAATTGTACCTCTATATTTAGCCCCTTGTGGACAATAAAAAATCCAGGACGTCGCCGTCTCAGAGTAACAACATGCTTGTTTGAGTCTCGTCATTTTTGACCAGATAAAAATGAATATGGAAGAAATAATAAGAAGCGAGCAGTTTGTGCAAAGAGAGGGAGATACAATAAAGCTGGTCCCTCCAGAGGAGACAGTCAACGATAAGAGCGATAGGACGGTGGTGTACCGCACGCAAGTGGCCGCCACCTGTAAAATTGAAATACTATTAGAAGACGATGTGGAGGTACGTTTAGGATCCCTGATGAAAAAGACAACTTTCGTAAGACGAAGAAGGAAATATGGTATGGTGGAGGTGAGGTTTGCCACCAAAGAAGAGGCGGCCTCACATTCCACCAATGTTTTATGTTCTGACAAGGCGATGCTGCTGCCCACGTATAGTGGCAGGCGCAGTGTTCGGATTAGAATAGGAAGAGTATCACCGGAAATAAAGACAGAGTGGTTGGTGGAAGCAGAGATAAAGGAGGCTGCTTTAGTTCTGTAAATGAAATTTGTTTCCTATATTTTATATTATTTACTTTTATTCTACAAATTCTACATTTTAAGTATATATTTCACTAACTTGTCTCTGGCATAAAAGATTTTAATCCTATCTTTATTCTTACTAAACTGACAAATAGAAATTTCATGGAACTTATCTATAACTATAGTATAGCTGAGTTTGTGAGTGTGTGTGCGCGCGTGCGCGTGTGTTGCATCTGTAGAAATCCACATTTTCCACTTTTTCGTAAAAGTTTTACATCAATGGAATTTTCTCGATGTGAACTTTCCAGTGCAGTAATTAGATTTTTTAAATTCCGTTTACTTTGTGTGATTTAAGGGAGATTTGGCTGTTGTTTCTAGCAACGTTTATATTTCTTCCCTTCTACCTGTAACAGCGTTCTTACACACGCGCTCAACATATAATATAGAGAGTAAGAGTAAAAGAGGGAGAGAGAAAGAGAGAGAGAGAGAGAGAGAGAAAGAGAGAGAGAGAGAGAGAGAGAGAAAGAGAGAGAGAGAGAGAGAGAGAGAGAGAGAGAGAGAGAGAGAGAGAGAGAGAGAAAGTGATACATACAAAGTCATAGATTAAACTTTCCTCTCAGTATTCTTTACCTATTTTTCATAACGTAAAAACACACACAACCACTCATACGTGATCTGTGACAACAACATACACATTGCTCCCGTTCTCTATTCCCTTCTCCTCCTCTTCCTCTCTCGCTCTCTCAAACGCATACACGTGCAAGTAAACACAATCATTCACAAAAATATAACTCATGTTCGTCAATGTGGCATAACTACAGAGTTGTACCTACCGACTTTGGAAGGTCATAACTTTCAGAAAAATGAATATTTTTTAATGAAATTTTCTATGCGTATATTATTTATTATGTAGATTCCGAATATATAAAATTTTCGGTGAAAGTGTTTTGGGAGGGGGTGGGGGACAATTTTCATAAATTCCACTTAATTTCCAGGAAAATGAATATTTTTCGTTAAATTTTCTACAAATATACCTTGATGTATGTACATTTCGAGAATGTAGGAATTTTGAAGGAAACAACTGCAGGTTATTTTTGAGAAGTGTTCCCCACTCGGTGGTGTTTCGGAGCAAGTCGTCCATATTTGTTTCATTTTTCTCTATTATGTGCGTATGTGCATCCGTAGATTTCTAATGAAGTAATAGGCAGTGAAAAGAAGCCGTCATAAGAAAACTTTTAACTACCTTTATTCCTTTCTCCCCCTCTATCTACCTCTTCCTATCTCGCTCTCTCAAACGCATACACGTGCAAGTACACAATCATTCAATAAAATATAACTCATGCTCGTCAATGTTTTGTAAATATACCACGATTTTCACTAGGGTGTTAGGGTTAGGGTTTTAGGGTCTGAGTTAGGGTTTAGGGTTAGGGTTACGGTTAGGGTTAGGATTAGTGATAGGGTTAGGGTTTTAGGGTCAGGGTTAGGGTTTTAGTGTTAGGGTTAGGGTTTAGGGTTAGTGTTAGGGTTAGTGTTAGGATTAGGTTTAGGATTAGGGTTGGGTAATCGTGCGGGTGTTAATCTGAAAAATTACAGATATGTGAAAAGTACCGACCTTGCCCTCCATTATAACTTTTGTTGTTCTGTTTAATATATACATAGATTATGCCTTCAAAGAAGAGAGTTTGCTGGGGAAAGAAAGCAACCGGTTTAAAATGACAGCAACAGACTGCAGCAATTCACTACATTCCAGAAGCTACTTTGAACATAATGCAAAATGGTGCATCAACATCTTCTGCCCAATCTGATAGAATTCTGGCAAAACTGTGTAGCAACAGATCGCCAGCAATTGCTTCATCACAAATTGCCGTCCTAGCTCCTGCGAAAAGGGATTACCCTGCTATGTATAATCAGGGCAGCGCAAAAAGTTGTTTTGCACAAGCATTTCTATAGCAAATTAGACGGATGAAATTTACGTACACTTCATAATGTTACGCAATACAGCCTTCAGACTTTCCCTATTAATTTCATCGTCTTTTGAATTATGAACATATTTACATCATAAGGGCTTTTTCGTTGTAAGGCTTTCTTTTTTAGTTGATTTTCACCTAGCAAGACTTATCGTAGATGGCGTAATAAGTCACACTCGGACAAGGTCGGGTTATACTGCTAGTCTTCAGTACAAGAAATCACCTCACATCGCACACACGACATTATCCATTTTTGAAAGATATTTTAAAATGGATTTCTTTACACAGACTATTGCCACTTCCAAGAAGTAAGAATTACGAATGACACTCAAACAAGTAAATTCATGCAAAAGATAGGGCAGTTATAAAATTAAAATTAAGACATTATATCAGACTTAAAAGAGAACACTCTCAAGATGGTGTTTTTCAGCACCATATGTCTTTAAAACAAATGCTTACTAGTGCATATGCTTGCACCGAATGCAATTGGAAATGTTTATGTGAACGGGGTTGTGGAGTATCAAACTCAACCTAACCAGAAAATATTTCATGTTTTGTTTTATTGTACTTTTTAAAATTTATTTCCGAGTAAATAGTTTAAATGTCTTTGTACGTGTGAATGTATGTGCGTATGTATGTGTATATATGTATAAATGCATACAAGTATATGTATACATATAGTAAGCGCGTGTGTATACATATAAGTGTGTGCATTTATATATGTATGTATGTGTGTGTGTGTGTGTGTGTATGTCCTTCCATATTTTGTATAACATCTCTCACCCCACCTTCAAAATTTGCCAACTTATTTTTTCTCACTCCATATTATTCTTTTTTTTATTTTCTCTTTAAGTCCTTATTGTCAATAAGTCCTTATCATCACAATAATAATATTGTTATTAAGGCGGCGAACTGGCAGAATTGTTTTGAGTTCAAATTCCACCGAGGTCAACTTAGCCTTTCATCGTTTCTGGATCGATAAAATAAGTATCAGTCGAACACTGGGGTCAGTGTAAACAGCATACGTCCTTCTCCGAAATTGCTGGCCTTGTGTCAAAATTCGAAACCATTATTATTCAATATTTAATAGTTTCAGATAGATTTTTACGGTATCATCTGCTACATTTCCTTGTTGCTGGGGTGTGGACAACATCGTGTGCTTTGGGGGGGGGGGGGGAGAGTGCAAACTCTTCTTGGTATTGTTTTGCATCAGTTTGTTTTGTTATGGGGTCTAGTTACAGTCTTTTATTATATTAGTATTTGTATTGTGTATTGTGTGTATAATGTGATTTGTGTTCTATTGCGTATCTGGCCTGAAGAGTACCTGTTGTAAAGGTTGCATAGAGTGTGTCTTGTGTTTGTGGATGGTTTTGTTTGGATTGTATTATTGAATCAGTATTTGCTTGTCCTATGCGTGTTTTTAATTTGCTGTGCTGTACTATTTATTTTTGGTCTGGATGGCTGTGTAGAGATTTTACTTTGGTTTAGCTTTTTATTTACTGTATGCATTGTTACCATTGTTGTATGTCTTTCTTTCTTTTGTGAGGTCTTATTCGTTTTTGGAGATATAATGTCTGGTGTGCTATTTTTGTTTGATTGTAGCCCCATTGTTTTGAGTTACTATTATTATTTATTATTGTTATTATTATTATTATTATTATTATTATTAGTTTTTCTTCTTTCTATTTTATTTTCATTTCTTGCTGGGTGTCTTTCCAACACCTAAGGCAGAGAAACTTACTGTATAAATTGATAGGCCATTAAAATAAACACACCAGATTGTTCATTTACAAAGTGAAGTCATATGAGAGAAAAAAAAGAAAAAAGGAAATAAAAAGAAGAAAAATAAGAAAAAATTTACATAGGTTATAATTGCTCTCAAAGTGACAATGCTCTCAATACGAGCGACGTACTAGTTAAAACAATCATTTGCACTTCTTTCATAGGTGGTAGGTCAGGGATCATTCACAAATGATTTTCAGTTCCGTTTTTGACCATTCTAAGTGCTCCTGCAATCACCAGTATTGTAACCGCCTTGAGATACTACATTTTTTCGATTTCAATGAGCAAATCTTTATATTTTCTGAGTTTGACAAATTCTTTTGCCGAGATATTATGATCGCAAGAAATATTCACGTCAATCAATGAACAGACTTTATTGTTTTAGTCTTTCTCAACAATATTCAGTTTATTAGCTTTGGTAGTTCTCTCCGTATGTAATCGAAAGTCCTAAAGAAGCGTTACAATTTCTTCCTCAGTTACGGCCTTAGGTTGGTGCTTATGCCCATTTGTCAACAGTTTTGACTTTATAATACCGACATATTAACCAGTGTAGATATTGACCAACTCTGTCATGTCATGAATTATACACTACTTATACTAAAACTTTACATCCAGAGATTAGGTGGTCCACTGTTTCAATCTCATTATTACAGCATGGCCACTTTAAGTCTGCTCCATTTTTCACTACATTGGCTTGGTAGTTCCAAGTCAATACGCTTTGATCTTGAGCAGCTAAGATGAAACCTTCGTTCTCTGCCCAGAACTTCGTACTCACTGATGGCGGTGCTTCTGGTTAACATCAGCTTGTTTGCAACAGGCCAAATATTTGCCATGCAGAGATTTCTGCTAGCACCTACCAGTTCATGTGCTTTTTGTTTCTTGCCAATGATTTCATCTTCTCTGCAATTATTAATATTATTATTATTATTATTATTATTATTATTATTATTATTATTATTATTATTATTATTATTATTGAGTGACAGTGCAGTGCATACCATCAAAGTGACATTGGGGTAAGATATATGAAGTCCAAGAATAATAATAATAATAATAATAATAATAATAATAATAATAATAATAATAATAATTATTATTATTATTATTATTATTATTATTATTATTATTATTATTATTATTATTGTTGTTGTTGTTGTTGTTGTTATAGGCTGCGGAGTTGTAAGCACATGTTTTGGATCTATTTCAAAACGGGAGCACCAGTATTTTCTTAACGAAATATTAACGAAACACTTTGAAACTTGGGACACTGGTAGAATGTGTCATATAAAACATCTTTTACTCTTAGTCTTCTTAACAAAAAATGTACATCGCAAGTTATTCCATGTTAAAGTTGTCGTATTTCTGTAATTTCAACCAATCACTGACGTCTATTCAGCTGAATAGAGTTACTGGTGGGCGGTCATAAAAATGTTATTCCCTGTGACATATTTCATCCTGTTTAATCGTAATTTATACGCATATATTGTTTATATAATAAATTACGCTGTGCGTATCTATGTGTGTAACAATTTTAGAGTTCGGATTCTAGAGTTAGGGTTAGTTTTAGGGTTAGGGTGACGGTTACGGTTAACAGTCTAGTTAGGGTTAGGGTTAGGGTTAGGGTTAGGGTTAGGGGATTAATACGATATACACCGTTACAGCGCTAACTGTTTTCAACTGAATAGACGTCAGTGATTAGTAGAAATTATCGAAATAAGACAATTTTTTACATGAAATAAATTCGAATACAAAATTTTTTTTCTGTTCTATAACACAAAATAGATAAGTATACGAAGTTTGAAAGTCTTTCGGTACCAAAAACACTACATAAAACATAAATGATAACTGGTGCCCCCGTTTTAAAATAGATCCCATGTTTTCGAAGACGTTGGGATCTGTGGTTGTTTTTGCCCCACAAGGGGTAATATATTGCCTTCGTAAAACGTCCATCTAATTTGAAAAAAACAAAAACAAATATACATACAAAATGGCATCACCAAATGCCATCTTTGTAGCATTGAGTGAGAGAACCATGCCTTTCATCAACCCTCTCTCAGATAACGACTTTCCTCCTCTTCTATCACCCACTCCCCTTGAGTACTATGAGACAAAGGGTGACAGCGGCAGTAGCAGCAACAATAAAAGCGACAAGAAAAATTTGAACTGTGAAAGAACATAAGAAATCAGCAGCAGCAATATTGCCACCACTACCACCATCACGAAGTTAAGCAGCGAACATAATGAGAACCAGCACAAAGTAAATAGCGAACATAATGAGAACCAGCACAAAGTTAAGCAGCAAAAATAATGAGAATATAAGCAACACTAACCCCCTCCCCCACCAACACCACAGCCACTACAACAACAAACAGTATTGAGACAAAAACAAACGCACACAGTGAACGACAATAGCAATGCAAAGGATGTTAATGAAACCAGCAAAAGTTTTTCCGACATGGCTAGCACCAAAAAAGAACTGTTTTTGCTAGCCCTGGATGGGAAAATCCAATAACTAGCTGAACTGAAGCCAAAAAAATTATTAAATATGAGGGACATAAGGCAGCAGTACTTGTGCCTCCAAAAATAATTCAAGAGCGGGAAATAGAACTGTGTATTATAGAAGTGTATCCTGAAAGTGCAGAAGAGCTGAGACAACAACAGCCCCAGCAACTCTAGCATCACCATCACCACTATCAGCATAAAAAAAACACAGTGGGAAAAAACACCCAGAGCGCATCTCAAACCAGCTCTCCCTCTCCCCCTCTCTCGAAGAAACACTCATGCACAGACACACATGTAAACACATTTTCACAACCCAAAATAGTTTCCACCGACACTGGTTCCTCCACTTCCCATAGTGAAGATGAGGAGGAACCCCATAAATCATCAAAGCCAAAAAGAAAACACATGATCTCACACCAACAGGCACACGAGAAAACATAGTAAATGTTATCACAACAAAAACAGACACATCAAAAACATCTTCCGCCACCAGAGTCGCAACCATCAGCACAACCACCACCACCACCATCACTTGCATCACCAACACAATCAGAACTCCACCTTGCCTGCAAAAGAAAGCAAGTGCAACAACACACGTCAAACTTTGTGCTTGTAAGGCAAGCCACTAATGATTTGATGACCCCCACTAATTCGAAACGGATATAGAGAGAGATGGGGTGCAATTTGCGGCACCTGCACTTTTACAGTGCCTGATGACTTTATGTTAGTACGGGTGCCACTTAACATTTATAAGAACATTAGAGAGGTTTTCCCCCATGATGTGGGAAACCCGAACGTAAAACATCACGAGCAGACTTTTACTGGGGTTCCCAAAGGAATCTCAACCAAACTTGAAGGTCGAGCCACCCGCTCACCATCAGCACTAGTAGGGTGAGTAACCTCACTTTTTTCTTTCTTGCAGCTCTTTCTGACCGGCCTGGGAATGATTAGAGTGAGCTGTTCGTGTCCTGGGATCGCCTGTTCAAAACCTCAGGTCATTCTCTATGGATGTGACAGCCGTCAGTGAAACCAAGATTTTCGACACACGCGATCTAGCCCTCATTTTTGACGATCTTGAGATCTATGCATCTCTTAGTTAGCCTGGAATGAGGGGTGGGGTAGCAGTGCTGGTTATGAAAGGTGTGGATCTCGAGGTACGGACATTCTTCCTGGACTAGGAAGGTAAGTTGGTGGTTCTGGATGTGAGTAACAGCGAAGGTGGTGCTTTCAGACAAGTCACTGTGTAGCCAGATTTCTTCAGACGTTTAGAGGTTTTACTTGGGACATCTCGCTCTTTAGTTCTAGTGGACGATTGGAACTCCACTTTGGATGCATGCCTGGATAGGGTGGGGCTAGCCCATAGGAGAGGTGGTGCAAAAGCCTCATAAGCCTACTCAGTTGTTTTCAATTAGTTGACATGTACTGACTGGATTTCCTGAATGCGTCAATGTGGACATGGGTAAACAGCACCGGGTCATATTTATATAGGATTATCTGTAGGCCAGTAGATAGAAGTAGCATAGGTTGTTGGCTACATAGACCACAAATTTGTGATCTGCATTGTCGACCTAGATAGGATCCATAGGCAGGACCCCGGGTACTGGAAGCTGAATGTGTCTTTCCCGGCGCGTCAAGCATTCACAAACCAGGTTAGCAAATTAGTCCATCAGAAGTTGGCAGGTACACTCGTCAACAACCGTTGGTAGATAGTAGGATTAAGTAAGGAAATAGCCTTAGAGGAATCTATGATAGAGAGAGAGCTAGTTAGGAAGCTAGAAGAGGCGCTTAGGAGAGGCATTGCGACCGACGTGCTGACGGTGGACTGGGCTCATGCTACAGGAACCTTAACAGATGTGTATGGAATTTCAGCAGCACTTTGCCAAATTGTTCGGGGTGCACGGTGTGTTGGGGATGGAAGTGGATTTCACCTCCTACCTCAACAGTATGTCGTGCCAGGGATGCGGAGTTCTGTGAAGTGCCAATAACAACCGAAGACATACGGGACGCGATGACGAATTGCACAGAGAAGTTTCCAGGGCTGGATGGTCTTCCCTTCGAGCTTTATCTTCATACGCCAGACTTGCAGAACGGGAAAATACCCAGTGCTGTGAGCTGTGGTGTGGTGGTGCTTCTGAGAAAGGACCCGAACAAGGGAGACCAAATATATAATTTTAGGTCCGTAACTCTGCTGAACACAGATTATAAGATTTTGGCCAAGGTATTAGCCAAGAGGTTGGTACTTGTCATCGATAAGCTGGTCGGTGATGCACAGACATGAACTATCCCGAACAGATCTATCCTGGACAACCTCCACCTCATGCGCTACATCATAGAAAAGGTAGGGAAGGAACCTGGCATGGGTGGGGCTCTGATCAATTTGGATTTAAAAAAAGCTTTTGACGGGGTCGACCATCAATACTTGGAGGCTGTCCTCACAATTGCCGGTTTTGGTCCCATTTTAAGAGGCTGGATTGCTGCAATGTACAGCGACATCTGTTTGGTGGTCAAAGTAAACAGTTACCTATCGGAATTGTTTAGCATTGCTTGTTCGGTCCATCAAGGATGCCCACCTTCTAAGGGAGTATGAAGCGATGACAGCAACAAAAATTAATCATGAAAAGTCGATGCGCCTGCAACTTGGCACCTGAAGAGACAGGTCCATTCTAATCGACAGCGTTGTAGGGCGCTAGACAGAAGGACTGGTTAAATTGCTCGGTGTCTCATCTGGTCTGAACCTTCAGGTGAACAAGAACTGGGGTAGCAAGTCTCATCCAGAAATGGGCAGAAAGGAAGCTGTCCCTAAAGGGTTGGGTGGAGGTGGCGAATGCGTACATCGATTCCGTCATCTACTACTACCTGACCGTCGTCCCTTACCCTGCTTCGTGACTGATCAAGCTGGAATACTTGCTCTTCCACTTTCTCTGGAAGGGCTGTGTTCTGCTCATCAGACAGTCCATCTGCTGTCAACAGCCGCTGAGTGGAAGACTGGGCATCTACAGGAAAATAAAAGAAAGAGTGATACAACATTGGCATCTCAAGGTAGAAATACAGAGGCGGCTCCATCTGAGGTGGAAAGACTAACAGCAACAAAAGAAGGGCCAGCGTCAGAAACAGCAGCACCACCATCACCACCACTGTTACCATCAAAATTTACAAGCACTTTAGCAGAGAGGATCTCCCAGGGTTTTCCCCAACCCAGCTCTCCACCTCCCTCTCTCTCAAACACACGATCACACATAAACACCCATACAAGCACAAGTACCCACCAACCCATTTCGGGGACGGATTACACAGACTCCGATTCCTATACATCCCAAAGTGAGGATGAGGAGGAACGAAAAAAAACAAAACAATCCAAATGAAAGCGCAGGAGGAAAACATCCCGATCCACACCAACATAAAAAGTACCGTCACACAGACAACAAACCCTCCAACTCAACAACCATTTATAACAACAAGAGTTATCACCACCAGCACAACCAATACCTCCATAACCCCACCTTACCCTCAAAAGAAAGCTTTTGGAAGAACTGTTAAATTTTCAGACCCTGAATTTTGTGTCAGTGAGAGCAAATAAAGATCTCATTGCTCTCATGTCCAAAATAAAGAGATTGAGAGATGGAGTAATTCATGACACTAGCACCCTTAAAGTGCCAGAAGGGTTGTTGTTTGTGCGTATGCCACTAAAAACGTACAAGAACATTCAGAAGGTCTTCCCACACGACATAGGAACCCCTAATATAACAGCGTCCAAAAAACTTTTAAAGGGGTTCCTACAGAAACTCCAATCAGAACTGGAGGTCAGGCTATCCAGCCACCAACAGGACCGGTACGGTAAGTAACCTCACTCTTTTTCTTTCTCACAACTCTTTCTGACCGGCATGGGATTGATTAGAGTAGGCCATGTAAATGTTTGTGGCCTAGGTCACCCGGGAAGCAAGCATGCCTGCTCAAGAATCTCGGGTCACTCTCTATGAATGTGACAGCCATCAGCGAAACCAGGATTTCCAGAAGAGCTGTTTTTGTGTGTATGCCACTAACAATGTACAAGAACATTCAGGAGGTCCTCCCACACGATGTAGGAACCCCTAATATAACAGCGTCCAAAAGACTTTTAAAGCGGTTCCTACAGAAACTCTAACCAGAACTGGAGGCCAGGCCATCCAGCTGCCAAAAGCAACCAGAAGGTAAGTTGGTGGTCCTGGATGTGAGTAACAGTGAATGTAGTGCTTTCAGACTAGTCGCTGTGTACGCCCCAACCGGGGCAGGGCAGTCAAATTTCTTCATACATTTAGAGGTTTTCTTTGGGATATCTCGCTCTTTAGTTGTACTTTGGATGCATGCCTGAATAGGGTGGGGCTAGCCGATAGGAGAGGTGGTGCAAAAGCCTCACAAGCCTGCTCAATTGTTTTCAGTTAGCTGACAGGTACCGACAAGATTTCCCAAGTGAGCCAATGTGGACAAGGACAAATATCACTGGGTCTTCCAGAAAGTATTTTGAGAGAATATTCTGTAGGCCAGTAGATAGAAGTAGCATAGGTCGTCCACAATTCAAAGTCCTCGGCTACATAGAGCAAAGATTTGTGATCTGCACGGTCGACCTAGGCAGGGCCCCGGGCACTGGAAGATGAACACATCTTTCCCGGAGTGCCAAGCATTCACAAACCGGGCTAGCAAGTTAGTCCATTAGAAGTTGGCGGGCGTAATCGTCAACAACTGTTGGTGGATAGTCTTGAAAAGGCCCTTTAGGGTAAAGGAAGTAGGATTTAGTAAGGAATCTAGGATGAAGGGAAAGCTAGTTAGGAAGCTAGAAGAGGCACTAAGGAGTGGCATTGTGACTGACGTGATGGCAGCGAGATTATTGAACAGCTGTTGTCATGTGTAGGATAGGTCCGGTTATCAGCCAAGTTCATCGTGAAGATCGCACCACCATCTTCCTTTGGCCGGGAAGGAAAGGCAGTTTTCCTCTGTCTGGTGGCTATGGTGAAGGAGGTAGTGTGGTGGACAAGATTGAAAAGACTGAAGATAGATACTTTCCTCTTCAGTGAATCTCTCATCAATTTTTTCAAGTTCCACTTGAAAAGGGAGTGAGAGTAGAGAGAGAAGTTCTTCCCCCAGTAAATTTGTTGAAAGGTAGGTGAATATGGCGAGGATGGCCCATGTGAATGGGCCTACCCTGAACTTTCGTTTGTAAACCAGAGAAGTTGAGAAAGAGAAAGGCGTTCGCTGAGGTCAGGATAACGAATGTGTGGAGTTCCTCAGTTGTCCCTGTGAGGAACTCCCTACCTTTTGGGGGAATTTTTATTGTTTAATTGTTTTGTTAATTGTTTTTGTTACTTATTGTATACATGGCATTGTTCAACACCCCACTTATCCCTTGTATTGTATTGTCCTTATTTGTTTTGTGTTCGGCCATTCTGGCCAATAAAGAAACGATTATTATTATTATTATTATTATTATTATTATTATTATTATTATTATTATTATTATTATTATTGAGTGAGAGAGCAGTGTATGCCATCAAAGTGATACTGGGGTAAAATATACGAAGTCCAGCATACTCATCATGACTACCCATCTGCTAAAGGTAAACCAGGCACATACATCACAGCCATATGTGTGCGACATAGTGATCTCATATCAAGAAAAACAGCATATAAACTTGCAGGTGAGGCCCAGTTTGAATAGCTCATCCCACTCAAAAGTTCTCTGAATAAGACTTGTTTAAGAATGTTGAACGAAACACCCATGTTTCCAGAGGTAAATTATTCAAACCCCAAAGAACTCCTCTCAACACATGGCTACGATGCTCCCCCACAACTTCTGCTTGTGATCAGAGATGCACATATCGTCAGCCACTGAGGGACATGCTCAACAGGTTATGGTCAAGCAGTTGACAAGTAAATCTATGGTACTGAGCAGAATATTTGCTATAGCCAATGTGAGTCCTGGGATTTTCTCATACCACATCTTTGCTCATTTTAAGCCGTGGTTTCCACAGAGCTCCTAATGGATCATTCTTGCCACATTGTCATGTTGTCTTTTGTACTCGCATTGTGCCAATTTTGAACATTCATTAACGAATTGCCATGCCGTTTCACACCTCTTACCACACATTCTGCATTTGTTGCTGCTGGTAGTGTTGCTTATTTTGTACTTCACATAGTTAGTCCTTACCGCTTGTTCTTGAACTGCGCATATAAGTGCTTCTGTATCTATCTTCAGGTCATTCTTCCTCATCTATAGCCACTGGTCTTCTGCATCTGTCTCGGCATTTGTATCTCTTGCAAACTTACCGTACATTTGTCCTCCTTTCATGTTGTTTCTTTTTTTGTGTTCTTTTCCTCTTTAAGTTTTCCTTTCTCTAATGACGCCGGCCTCTTCACATTTTTCAACAATGGTTCCACAGTATTTTATGCACACTACCCTAATCTGTTTTCCTCTGCTTTGATACAATGCTGGCAGCTGATTAAACCTCTTCCACTCTTTCTTCTGGACAAGTACAACCTATCAGTGTCACTCTTAGGGTGGAAGGCTCAGTGCACTGTCAATATTTTTCTTGTTTTCGTATCCATTTTCCTCAGTTCTTTCTTTTGTCATTTTATAATTCCAGCTCCATACCAAAGTGATGCTATCGCCCTTGTATTAACTACTTGGATTTTATTCCGTCTGGTCAATTTTGAGTACAACACCAATCTTAGTCTTCGAAAATATTCCATCCTCAGTTGCTCTTTCATTTCATGATCTCGTTGAACTCTAAGTATGCCAAGGTATTTGTAGCCTTCCATTTCAATTTGTTTAACCAGTTCTCTACTAGGTAATTCTATCCCCACTAGGGACTGTACCTAGCCTCTTTTTAGGTACAAAATCCACACCTCTTGAGTTCGAATTCCATTCTAATATCAGTACTAAAATAATGAACCGTGTTCCCCAAAGAACTCACTTGTGCCTCATCCTTGCCATACAGCCTCAAATCATCTATGAAGAGGAGGTTGTTGATTGTTTGAGATTTCCTATTTAGCTGATATCCCAGGTTCATTTTTCTAACTACCAAAGTCAGAGGGATCATGCAGAGAAAAAAAAGCAACGGAGATAAACTATCACTCTGGAAAATCCCTCTTCTGATGCTCAGTGTGCCCAAGCGTTTTCTGTCAGATGTCAACTTAGTTTCCCACCCATCCATACTTCTATTCAGAAAACACGTTGCATTCTTCACAAGTCCAAACAGATCTAAGCACTCGATGATCCACAAATGTGGAATCATATCGTAAGCTTTGAGATAGTCAATCCAGGTCATTCCTGAATTTGTTCTCCTTCGTTTACAATCTTGCATTACCGTTTTGTATCAATAATTGGTCTTTGGTACCTCTACATTTCCTTGTGCATTACCTTCCATTAGTAACATATCGTTTTCATCAAGAAATTTGTACAGTTCTTCTGCAATTCCTCCTGGCAGTAACTTCTACATTAATGGGAGGCAAGAAATTGGCCTGTAATTGTCAGAAGCATTTCCTTTTATGTGTCCTTCAGACACAACATCGTTCGTCCTTTTGTCAACCAGCCCGGGATTTCTTCTCCATCAATTAATGCATTAAGTTGCTCTCTGATCAATTTATGATACCTACTGAACTTTTTTTAATACAAGATCCCTGTACACCATCAGGTCCTGCTGCTTTCCAATTGCTTATTTTTTTTACTCATATTTCTGATACTGTCTTCTGTGAAGTAGACAACCTCTTGCTGGGGATAAGAAGCTGTTTGCTTCAGGCTGCAGTCATTCAGCTGCTGTATTATGTTGTTCTTGCTTACACCATATCTTACTCCAGAACTGTTGACTTTCAACAGCATCAGGAGCTAATCTTTCACATTCTTTATTATCATTAATCTCTTGGTAAAATCTTTTTTTGGTCGGTTCTAAATAATTTGTTTTGCCGGTATTGCTTAAACTGTCGTTCAAACCTAGTTAGCTTTGCTTTTTTTTTGGCAGGTATGCGCTGCTTCAGTTCTTCGATTACAACATTCAGGCCATATGTATCTTCAACATACTTTTTCAAATTTACAACTATTCTTCTATTCTTTGCATGACAAGTATTGACACTACACTGCTCAGAGAAGTTATATCTTCTGAAATTCTCTCTTTCCAAGAAGGTTGTTTATTTCCTCTTCTATTCGTCAATGTTCTGTTCTCAGTAGTTTCCAATCCCATCCTTTCTGCCACAATCCTACTTGCAGCCTTGATGAACTTATTTGTTTAAGTGATGTTCTTTGTTTCAATGTGTCTCAATACATTATTGATTTTACTCATCTCTTGATTTAGTCTCTATTGACTAGCCTTCTTGAAGTCACACATAAATTCTGTCCCTTCTGTATTTAATAGATCCAAAATCCTGTTTATTATTAATTGGTCTTTATTATTTAAGTAGTCACTGATTATTATTATTATTATTATTATTATTATTATTATTATTATTATTATTATTATTATTATTATTATTATTATTATTATTATTTTCATACACATAAGTATTCTATCTGTCCCTAATAACACTGTTTTCTGGAGCTGGGTTTTATGCCTATTACTTCTATCCATCTGTTCAGATCTTTAGGGATAGTTCCCAATGCACCTATAACTACTGAGATACATTTTACCTGCACTTTCCATAGTCTCTGTAATTCAATAGCTAGGTCCTGGTACTTTGCTACTTTTTCTATACTTCTCATATTAATATTTTCATCATTTGGGACTCTAAAGTCAATTCTCAGGCACTTTCTATTCTCTTTATCTACTACTACTAAATCAGGCCTTCTAGCTTCTATTACTCTGTCAGTCCCACAACATCTTATATTTCTTACCTTCTAGTACTTTACTAGGTTCATGTTCATACCATTTATCAGTATGTTCAAATCCTAGCTTTCTACATAGCTCCCTGTAGATTACTCTCACTAAATTGTCATGTATTTTCTTGTATTCTTTCTGTGCCAGCATGCTACATTCACGTACTATATGAGTAACACTTTTGATTTGCATAATCTACATTGAGAATCTACTTGGTTTTCGTCTATCTTGGCTTTTATCCAATTAGTCCTTAATACTTGATCTTATGCAGCTACTAACAAACTTTCTGTCTCCCTCTTCAGCTTTCCTTTCTGCAATCATAACCGTGTCTCACTACTACTATTTGCAGCAACTATCTTTGGAAATATACCATGCAACGCCTTCTCCTGCCAGTCAGATAACTTTTGTTCTTTTTTCTGGTTTTTAAATTCGTTTGGGTTTTTGGTTTCCCTATGTCTTGCAGTGACTCTAGCATCATCATCATCATCATCGTCGTCGTTTAACGTCCGCTTTCCATGCTAGCATGGGTTGGACGATTTGACTGAGAACTGATGAAACCAGATGGCTACACCAGGCTCCAATCTGATTTGGCAGAGTTTCTACAGCTGGATGCCCTTCCTAATGCCAACCACTCAGGGAGTGTAGTGGGTGCTTTTACGTGCCACCGGCACGAAGACCAGTTAGGAGGTACTGGCAATGGCCACGCTCAAAATGGTGTATTTTACGTGCCACCTGCACAGGAGCTAGTTCGGCGGCACTGGCAACGATCTCGCTTGAATGTCTTTACGCGTGCCATCCGGCACAAGTGCCAGGAAGGTGACGCTGGGCACAGGTGCCATCACGATTTCGCTTTCGCTTGCCCCAATAGGTCTTCGCAAGCGGAGTTTTGTGTCCAATGAAGGAGACGACGTTGGCATCGGTGCCAGTCGTCGAATTTAGTTCGATTTCGCTTTCACTTGCCTCAACAGGTCTTCGCAAGCGGAGTTTAGTGTCCAATGAAGGAAGGTGTGCATAAGTCGGCTGGCTACACCCCTGGCCGAGGCCTTGGATTTAGGTCTCACTTGGCTTGCCGGGTCTTCTCACGCACAGCGTATTTCAAAAGGTCTCGGTCAGAAGTCATCCCCTCGGTGAGGCCCAATGTTCGAAGGTCGTGCCTCACCACCTCATCCCAGGTCTTCCTGGCCCTACCTCTTCCACAGGTTCCCTCAACTGCTAGGGTGTGGCACTTTTTCACACAGCTATCCTCATCCATTCTTGCTACATGACCATACCAGCGCAATTGTCTCTCTTGCACACCACAGCTGATGCTTCTTAAGTTCAACTTTTCTCTCAAAGTACTAACACTCTGTCTAGTATGCACACTGACATTGCACATCCATCGTAGCATACTGGCTTCATTCCTTGCGAGCCTACGCATGTCCTCAGCAGTCACGGCCCATGTTTCACTGCCATGAAGCATGGCTGTTCGTACACATGCGTCATACAGTCTGCCTTTTACTCTGAGTGAGAGGCCCCTTGTCACCAGCAGAGGTAAGAGCTCTCTGAACTTTGCCCAGGCTATTCTTATTCTAGTAGCTACACTTTCAGCGCGCCCTCCCCCACTACTAACTTGGTCACCTAGATAGTGGAAGCTATCAACTACGTCTAGTTTTTCTCCCTGGAATGTTGCGGAAGTTGTTTTCTGCACATATACAGTATTTATTGCTCCTGAACATCTGCTACATACACAGACTAACTTCCTAGTTAACCTTACTTTGATATTGCTGCACCTCTTATATGTCCATAGCTTGCACTGGGTGCATCTTATAGAGTTTCTACCTACACCTTTTCTACAGATCGAGTAGGGCCATCTACCTGAAGGGGTTTGTGTTTTTCTACCTTCCTACTTATTAGGACTTTGGTTTTAGCTAGGTTGACTCTAAGGCCCTTCGATTCTAGTCCTTGCTTCCACACCTGAAACTTCTCCTCTAGTTCTGATAGTGACTCAGCAATTAGTGCAATGTCATCAGCATAGAGGAGCTCCCAGGGGCATCCTGTCTTGAATTCCTCTGTTTATCGCCTGGAGGACTATAATAAATAGGAGGGGGCTGAGGACTGAACCTTGGTGGACCCCTACCTCTACCCGGAATTCTTTACTGTACTCGTTGCCAACCCTCACCTTACTGGCAGCGTCTCTGTACATGGCTCTCACAACTCTCACTAACCATTCTATCCCTAGTTTCCTCAATGACCACCAGATAAGGAATCGGGGGACCCTGTCAAAGGCTTTCTCCATGTCAACGAAAGCCATGTACAGAGGTTTCTCTTGGGCTAGGTATTTCTCCTGCAGCTGTCTTACCAGAAATATAGCATCAGTGGTGCTTTTCCCTGGCACAAACCCAGCTTTTAATAAACTTTCTTCACTATTATCTACGTAGGAGTCTACATCTACTCTAGCTAACTTCACATAGTCTCCTACTGATATTAACCCTATTCTGCCTTTCTTTCTAGGTAGGTATAATCTTGCTACTCCTGCCCTTGGAGTATAATTCCTTCCTAGTTCTTCTACCTTGCTTTGCTAATTCAGTTTTTGTCCAATCTACAAAAGCTGCTGATTATCTGAGTAATGATAATACCCAAGTATTTACAGGTTTCACTAGATTTGGACCATTTAGCTTTGACTTCATTAGCTCCCTCACCCTTCTGATGCACTCCTTCTCAATTTTCATTTTCATTTCTGTAGTTAGTACTCTGTCAGATTCTAATACTCCTAGATACTTATAACTCTCTCCTCCTTTCAACGATTTTAATGTTTGGCCAACTGGTAATTGGATGCCTTTGCTATTGATTACCTCTCCCCTTCTCATGACTAATATTGCACACTTATCTATGCCAAATTCCATGCCTATATCTTTGCTGAAGAGTCTTACAGTCTGTATTAAGGAGTCTATCTCTTTCATTCTTATTAAAAAGCTTCAGATTATCCATGTAGGGCAAATGGTTAATTTTTTACCTTACTATTTCTGAACTGATAACCTCCTCTGCCTTCTTTAATACTAAACTGAGGGGGATCAAACATAAAACAAATATTAAAGGGGACGAGTACCCTGGAAAATTCCTCTTTTGATATTAACTTTCTCTAAGAGTGTGTTACCTGAGTAGAGATTTACTTTCCATTTCTTCATGCTACAGCTAATTATTAATTCTCTTATGTTGTCTGAAATACTGAATATACTCAAACATTCACTTATCCATGAGTGTGGGATCATGTTATAGGCTTTCCTATAATCTATCCATGCTATTGTTAGACTTTTCTTTCTAGCTTTTACCTCATTTAAAACTGCTTTGTCTATGTATAATAGATCATGTGTTCTTCTAAGCTTCTTCCTGCAACATTTCTGTTTTTGTGGCAGTAAATTCTGGTTGTCAAGATGCTCGTAAATGCTTTCTGAAAGCATTCCTGTTAACAGCTTCCACATTAATGGTAAGAAAGTGGTTGGTCTATAGTTGCTAGCTGTATTACCCTTACTCTTATCTTTCATGATGAGTATTGCCCTCCTGCTGGTCGTCCAATCTGGTATTAGTCCTCCATTAAGGTATCTACTAAATTTCTTTAGCCCTTGAACTAAATCTGGTCCTGAGCCCTTCCAATTATGCATTTTTCCTAACACTTCACTCATTAATGCACTAGTTAATCTTAGATCTGGCTGCTTCTCACTCACTACTTCTTCCCTAATTTTCTTTGACCATACTGCATCTCCATTATGATTGACTGGTTTATCCCAAATATTACTCCAAATATTACTGCATTACTATCTAGCTTCTGCATTAGGTTTCTCATCTTCAGTACTTCATTCTCAACTATCTATTTGGTTATAAAATTTTCTCTTGTTTGTCTCAAATAAGCTATTCTGTTGATACTGATCTATTCTTTTCTGATATCTGGGGAGCTTTTCTGCTACTGCTATGATACACTGTTTCATCTCTTCTATTACTATCCCAAAACCTTCCTCTTTGATTAAGTATCTTTTCTCAAGGGAAGATTTGTATCTTATGTTTCCTAACTTGTTCAGTTTCCAGGCTTCTATTCTACTCAGATCTTGTCTTAATGTCTTCACTTTATTTTGTAGTCTTCTTTTCCACATTTTCTCTTTTTTAATCTTTCCTTGTGAGATATCTAATTTTCTGGTGGCTACGACCCCTCCTGCATAGATCAGTGAATTAGTGTCTCCTATATTTTTAGTATTTATCCAACTGGTAACAGAATCTACTTTCCTAGCCATTTCTAACAGCTTCCTTCTGTTGGTGCTTTTAATGCTGGCAATCTTTTTCATACTCCTTAACTCATTACTTCCTGCAACTCATCTAAAATCTTCTTATCTTCCTCACTTAAATCACTTAAGTCACTGGTGCCAGTTGTCCCTTCCTTATTGGTAGCGCTATTATTATTTTTTCCTTTAGATTCTTCTCTGGTTTGAGCTGTATCTCTTATGCTGTTGTTTGTCTTTCCAACTGCCTGATCTTCCTTTTCCAGTTCTCTTGTGATCTCTTCTACTTTCAATTCTGTCATCCACTTTCTTCTCCTAATAGCATTAGCTTGATCAACTAATCTCTGTTCAGTCACTTTAAACATACCCTTCTCTACCCAAAGTATTAACATCTGTTTCCTATAGCCCCTTCTTTTAAGTTCACTTTCTAAGTAGCACTGCATCACTATCCGGCTTTCTTCGCTGGTCCATTTCCTCCTCCTATTAGAATAACAGCTGTGGTCAGTCTGCATCTTTACTGAACCACTGCTGAGCAAGAGGCCTTCCTTTAATGGTCCAGCTTCATTTTTACTGTTACAACCAGAGTTCCTTGAAAAACTCCTGTCTCTCATAAACCAAGGTAAGGTAATGTTCATCACCATCGTCATCACCACTATATTTTTTGACATCTGAAAGTTTCTAGCAACTTTCTCTTGCATCAGTTGTTGCACCTTTGAGCTGCTGGGGTGGTGCATGCTGCATTTTTTTGGTGGTGGGATGGGGGGGGGGGGATATTGTATTGTATCAGTATGTTTTGTTATGGAGTTTGGTTTGTGTCTTCTGTTCTATTAGTTTTTGTATTGTGTATTCTTTGTGCAGCACAGGCTGTGTTCTGTCGGGTATTGGCCTTCTATGGCACATGTTGTGGGTTTTGTTCATATTGTTGGGTATTTACAGTATGAGTTTATTCATGTATATTTTTTGGGGGGGTGGGGTTGCATAGTTGTGCATATAAATCACAATTCAACTATTTCATAGTATTTATGATTATCTGTCCACCGTTCTTTCTCTTTTGGTTGGTTTTCTTATGGGCTCTGTTTTTCAACGTTTACTTTTTTAAGTGAACACCGCCTATGGACATGTACTCTTTTACTTGTTTCAGTCATTTGACTGTGGCCATGCTGGAGCACCAACCTTTAGTCGAGCAAATCGACCCCAGGACTTATTCTTTGTAAGCCTAGTACTTATTCTATCGGTCTCTTTTGCTGAACCGCTAAGTTACGGGGACATAAACACACCACCATCGGTTGTCAAGCGATGTTGGGGGGACAAACACAAACACATAAACATATACACACACACATATATATATATATATATATATATACATATATACAATGGGCTTCTTTCAGTTTCCATCTACTAAATCCACTCACAAAGCTTTGGTTGGCCCAAGGTGCCACACAGTTGGAATGAACCTGGAACCATGTGGTTGGTAAGCAAGCTACTTATCACACAACCACTCCTGCACCTATGTGTTGATCTTTCTTCCATAGTTATAACCATGATTACAATTATTATTAATGTATCATCAATTAACAATTTCATAGTATTTATGATTATCTGTCCACCATTCTTTCTCTTTTGGTTGACTTTTTAATGGGTTCTGCTTTTAGAGCATTTAATGTTTTTAACTGAACACCTCCAATGGACATGTGTTTTATAGTTATAATTATAAATGATGTTTCAGCGAGAGACTGAGAAGAAATAGAAATGTGTATATATACAAAGGTCTTGTATAAATATGGATGTATATGTAATTAAAATGTAAAATTCAAAATTTTACTCACAGGTTTGCAGTTTATGTATAGAAATGTGTTTACATTTTTATGCACATGCTGCTGTAACGGTTCATTTGGGGGAAGTTATTTTTTGTATATATATATATATACTTCTATATATATATAAACAAAATCTTTCAGTTTCCTGAGATGGCTTACATTCAGACACACTTTTCTTTCATTGTTTTTGCAGATTCTTAATTTCTGTTTGGTGATGGTTTCAGATTTGATCTATCTTCCCAGAAGCTCGTTGTCACATGTCCATGCTGTCTGGTATTCACTGTGGTATCACTCTATTCACTGCAGTATTATTATTATTAAAATTATTATTATTGAGTGAGAGAGCAGTGCATGCCATCAAAGTGACACTGGGGTAAAATATACGAAGCCCATTATACCCATCATGACTACCCGTCTGATAAGGGTACACCAGACACATGCATCACAACCATATGTGCGTGACATGGTGATCTCATATCAAGATAAATAGCGCATGACTTCGTAGGTGGGGCCCAGTTAAAATTTTCTTCAGGTTGAGTAGCCCATCGCACTCAAAAGGTACCTGAATAAGATTTGTTTCAGGATGTTGAGTAAAACAACCATGTTTCCAAAGGTGAATTATTCAAACCCCAAATAATTCCTCTCAACACATGGCTATGATGTTCCCCCACTACTTCTGCTCATGATCAGAGATGCACATATCATCAGCCACCAAGGGACATGCTCAACTGGTTAAGGTCAAACAACCAACAAGCAAATCTGTGGTATTGAGTAGAATATTTGCTGTAGCCCATCTTTTTATACCAAGACAAAACAATGTACATAACACTTCCAATCAATTAAGATCAGAAGCCATGAAAGCCACTGTTTGGTACTGCATCCAGGCATAGCCACTGCCTGGTACTGCATCCGGGCATGGCCACTACCTTTTCCGGATGCAGTACCAGATTATTATTATTATTATTATTATTATTATTATTATTATTATTATTATTATCATCATCATTATCTTTTGCATTGTATTTGTACAAGTTGACTCCAAGTCTCGTCCAGAGACCTCAAGAGATAACAAGTTAGAAGTTCAAGTTGGTATTATGCCTGGGGTGTCATATATTTGGTTTTGCATATAGTATTCTTGTAGAGAATGTTTAAGAAAACTATAAGAAAAATTATAAGTTTCTTTTAAAATTTGAGATTACATAGACTGTATTTTACATAGGATCTGGGCAGTTCCCATGAACACTATCTTTTGGATTTCTGCCATTTTAAGGTTTCCTGGTATCTGGGCTAGGTAGGAATCAGCCCCTTTTGCCATCATTCCTAGGGCACCTATGACAACAGGCTTTGTTTTAGTCTTGAGGTTTCACATTTTGCCAATTTCTATTTCAAGATCTTTATATTTGCTCAGTTTTTGGTAGGTCTTGACAGATACATTTATGTCGATTGGGACAGTCATATCAATGAGGAGACATGCTTTTTGTTTGAAGTCTTTCAATATAATGTCTGGCCTATTCACATCTATCTTTCTGTCAGTTTGAACAGTGAAGTTTCAAAGGAGTGAGATGCGATCATTTTCAAGCACTAGAGGTGGTTTGTGTTCCCACCAGTTTTTATCATTGGCAGGTCCAGATTTTTGCAAATTACCCAGTGAATACTGTGCTGCTTTATCATGCCTATTGAGATACTCTGTAGGCGCAAGAAGACTGCACATGGAGACAACATGATCAATGGTTTCATTTTGTTGTTTACATACACGACATGTTGGGCTACTGCCGTTCTTTAATACGTTGGCCTGATAGTTCCTTGTAGGTAGGCATTGATCTTGAGCTGCTATGATAAACCCTTCTGTTTCTGATTTTAAGCCAGAAGACACTGACCATTAATAGGTAAGGGCTTTGTCAACATCGCATTATTAGCTCTCTTTGGGTATTTGCCATTGAGAGGCTTTTCCCACAATGTCTTATACTTCTTACTTTCTAGAACTTGTCTAGGTTCATGTTCATATCACTTATCAGTATGGTAAAATCCTAGCTTTCTACATAACTCCCACTGGATTATTCTCCTTAGGTTGTCATGTCTATTCTTGTATTCTTTCTGTGCTAGCATGCTATCCATTTATCAGTAAGAATATCTAAGGCAGCAGTTTTAGCACGGGTTTTCATACACTTAGCTTTTTTTGTGCTTGTTTCCAGTACTCTAATTCTGGGATTTGTTGTATTTGGAATTCACTTAAATATTCCTTTGCCTGTTTTGATACTGAGTATAATGCTTTCTTGTATTCATGCTTTAAAACAAGTTTTAACATCTGGATGTTAAAATCATCAGTGTTTTTCAGATAGGTGTTGAAGCCAATTGTGGCAATCTTTATTGTTAGTTCCAGTTCCAGTTGTAAAAGTCCATGGCCACCCTCTTTTCTTGGCAAATAAGTCATTCTGTATCTACCTCAGGGTGATGCATTCTATGCATTGTCAACAATTTTTGTGTTTTTCTGCCAAGATTACATATTTCAGTAACTGACCAGTTAATGATATTGAAACTGTAAGTCATGACTGGTATGGCTAAAGTATTGATTACTTCGATCCTGTTTCTTGCATTCTGCTCTGTCTTGAGTATTGCCCTTGTCCTGCGATAACATTCTCTTCTGATTCTTTCCCTCATCATTGAATGTTTGATTCTTCTTCTTCTTCTTCTTCTTTTTCTTCTTCTTCTTCTTCTTCTTCTTCTTCTTCTTCTTCTTCTTCTTCTTCTTCTTCTTCTTCTTCCCCTCCTCCCCCCTCCTCCCCCTCCCCCTCCTCCCCCTCCCCCTCCTCCCCCTCCTCCCCCTCCCCCTCCTCCTCCTCCTCTTCTTCTTCTTCTTTCATTTACGCACAACAGATTAGACTCTTGAAAAAAAGATTCCTAACATTGGGCTATAAGAACTTTAGAAGTCAAGAACCTTTCTAAGTATCCTAGCTGTCCCTAATAATACTGTTTTCCGGAGCTGTACTAAACTAGGTTTTATGCCTATTTCCTCTATCCATCTGTTCAAATCTTTAGGAATAGTTCCTAATGTACCTATAACTGCATTTTACCTGCACTATTAAATCAGGCATTCTATCATTCTGTCTGAATATTAAAATCCCACAACGTCTTATACTTCTTACTTTCTAGAACTTGTCTAGGTTCATGTTCATATCACTTATCAGTATGGTAAAATCCTAGCTTTCTACATAACTCCCAGTGGATTATTCTCCCTAGGTTGTCATGTCTGTTCTTGTGTTCTTTCTGTGCTAGCATACTACATTCACTAACAATATGAGTAACATTTTCCTCTTTTGATTTACATAACCTACATTGGGAATCTACCTGATTTTTGTCTATCTTAGCTTTTATCTAGCCAGTCCTCAATGCCTTATCTTGTGTTACTGCTAACAAACTTTCTGTTTCTCTTTTCAGCCTTCCTTTCTGCAACCACAATCATACATGTCTCACTATTGTTATTTTATGCAACTATCTTTGGAAATCTACCATGTAAAGTCTTCTCTTGTCGATCAGATAATTTTGTTTCTTTTTTTCTTATTTTTAACTACATTTGACTTTTTGGTTTCCCTATCTCCTTCTGTTACACTAGCAGCTCTTAATAAAATTTCTTCATTATTACCTACATAGGGGGCTATATCTACTCTAGTAAACTCTACATACTCTTCTACTGATATTAAATCTCAGAAACCTTACTTTCTGGGCAAATACAATTTGTTGTTCTTGCTCTAGGATGAAATCCTGCACTCATATTGAATTCCTTTCTAGTTCTGTCTAGATTTGCTAATTCAGATTTTGTCCAGTCTACATAAGCTGCTGAATATCTAAGCAATGGTACTGCCTAAGTATTTACAACTTCACTCAATTTGGACCATTTTACTTTGACTTCATTAACTTCCTCACCCTTCTGATGTGATTCTCAATTTTCTCTTTCATTTCTATAGTTATTACTATGTCAGATCCTAGATTTTAATGTCTGGCCATCAGATAACTTAATGTCTTTACTGCTGACTACATTTTATGACTAATGTTGTACTCTTATCCTCGCCAAATTCCATACCTATTTCTATGTTAAATAATCTATCTTATTTTTTTTAATTCTTGCTAAAAAGCTTCAAATCATCTGTGTTGAGCAAATGTTGTACATCATTCCTATAAGTTTAATGTTATTTATCTTGTTACATATTGTTATATATTGTGCATTTGCTATCTTTACATAGATAAACATATAGCCATGACAACGAAACATCATTCCACACCTCACCAACAAAATCACTGTAAGTGATCTTTTCCGCATCTGTTCCTGAATCTTACATGGCCTTGCTTAGGATAGGCAGTATGTGGCCTGGGGTTGCCTTGGAAACAAGACCAGCTACTAAATGATCTCAGGACACCAAGTGTTGCTGTAGTGGCTATCAGTGAAACCAGATTCTCCAACTAACAAACGTTCATGCCCATTTTTGGTGGATACAAGATATATTTATCTCCATGCCAACTGGGAATGGGAAGTAGGCCAATAGATAAGGATAGTGTACGTTGTCCACTTTTCAAAATCGTAAGCAACACAGATTGCGTGCCCCTGGGCTGACTCATGTGCGGGTGACACATGAGGTTTTTCGAGTGGGATCGTTGCCAGTGCCCCTGGACTGGCTCATGTGTGGGCGACACATGAAATCTTCCGAGCGGGATCGTTGCCAGTGCCCCTGGACTGGCTCATGAGCGGGCGACACATGAAATCTTCCGAGCGGGATCGTTGCCAGTGCCCCTAGACAGGCACATGTGCGGGCGACACATGAAATGTTTCGAGCGAGATCGTTGCCGGTGCCACTGAACTGGCTCTTGTGGGGGGGCCGTCGCAGGATTTTCGTGCGAGATCGTTGCCAGTGCCCATGGACTAGCTCATGTGCGGGTGACACATGAAATCTTTCAAGCGGGATCGTTGCCAGTGCCCCTAGCCTGGCTCATGTGCGGGCGACACATGATATCATTCGAGCGAGTTCGTTGCCGGTGCCCCTGGGCTGGCTCATGTGCGGGTGACACATGAGGTTTTTCAAGCGAGATCGTTGCCGGTGCCCCTGGACTGGCTCATGTGCGGGCGACACATGAAATCTTTCGAGCGGGATCGTTACCAGTGCCCCTCGACTGGCTCATGTGCGGGCGATACATGATATCTTTCGAGCGAGATCGTTGCCGATGCCCCTGGACTGGCTCTTGTGCAGGTGACACATGAAATGTTTCGAGCGAGATCGTTGCCAGTGCCCCTGGACTGGTTCGTGCGGGCGACACATGAAATCTTTCGAGCGGGATCGTTGCCGGTGCCCCTGGGCTGGCTCTTGTGCGGGTGACACATGAGGTTTTTCGAGCGAGATCGTTACCGGTGCCCCTGGACTGGCTCTTGTGCGGGCGACACATGAAATCTTCCGAGCGGGATCGTTGCCAGTGCCACTGGACTGGTTCATGTGCGGGCGACACATGAAATCTTTCAAGCGAGATCGTTGCCAATGCCCCTAGACTGGCTCTTGTGCAGGTGACACATGAAATGTTTCGAGCGAGATCGTTGCCGGTGCCCCTGAACTGGCTCTTGTGCAGGGCCGTCGTAGGATTTTCGAGCGGGATCGTTGCCAGTGCCCCTGGACTGGCTCATGTGCGGGCGGCACATGAAATCTTTCGAGCGAGATCGTTGCCTGTGCCCCTGGATTGGCTCATGTGCGGGCGACACATGAAATCTTTCGAGCGGGATCGTTGCCAGTGCCCCTGAACTGGCTCATGTGCGGGCGACACATGAAATCTTTCTAGCGAGATCGTTGCCGGTGCCCCAGTGCTGGCTCTTGTGCGGGTGACACATGAGGTTTTACGAGCAAGATCGTTGCCAGTGCCCCTGGACTGGCTCTTGTGCGGGTGACACATAAAATGTTTCGGGCGAGATCGTTGCCGGTGCCCCTGAACTGGCTCTTGTGCGGGGTTGTCGTAGGATTTTCGAGCGAGATCGTTGTCAGTGCCCTAGACTGGCTCATGAATGGGCGACACATGAAATCTTTCGAGCGGGATCGTTGCCAGTGCCCCTAGACAGGCTCATGTGCGGGCGACACATGAAATCTTTCGAGCGGGATCGTTGCCAGTGCCCCTGGACTGGCACATGTGCGGGCGACACATGAAATGTTTCGAGCGAGATCGTTGCCGGTGCCCCTGAACTGGCTCTTGTGGGGGGCCGTCGTAGGATTTTCGAGCGAGATCGTTGCCAGTGCCCCTAGCCTGGCTCATGTGCGGGCGACACGTGAAATCTTTCGAGCGAGTTCGTTGCCGGTGCCCCTGGGCTGGCTCATGTGCGGGTGACACATGAGGTTCTTCAAGCGAGATCGTTGCCGGTGCCCCTGGACTGGCTCATGTGCGGGCGACACATGAAATCTTTCGAGCGGGATCGTTACCAGTGCCCCTCGACTGGCTCATGTGCGGGAGATACATGATATCTTTCGAGCGAGATCGTTGCCAGTGCCCCTGGACTGGCTCTTGTGCAGGTGACACATGAAATGTTTCGAGCGAGATCGTTGCCGGTGCCCCTGAACTGGCTCTTGTGGGGGGCCGTCGTAGGATTTTCGAGCGAGATCGTTGCCAGTGCCCATGGACTAGCTCATGTGCGGGTGACACATGAAATCTTTCGAGCGGGATCGTTGCCAGTGCCCCTAGCCTGGCTCATGTGCGGGCGACACATGAAATGTTTCGAGCGAGATCGTTGCCAGTGCCCCTGGACTGGTTCGTGCGGGCGACACATGAAATCTTTCGAGCGGGATCGTTACCAGTGCCCCTCGACTGGCTCATGTGCGGGCGATACAAGATATCTTTCGAGCGAGATCGTTGCCAATGCCCCTGGACTGGCTCTTGTGCAGGTGACACATGAAATGTTTCGAGCGAGATCGTTGCCAGTGCCCCTGGACTGGTTCGTGCGGGCGACACATGAAATCTTTCGAGCGGGATCGTTGCCGGTGCCCCTGGGCTGGCTCTTGTGCAGGCGACACATGAAATCTTCCGAGCGGGATCGTTGCCAGTGCCACTGGACTGGCTCATGTGCGGGCGACACATGAAATCTTTCAAGCGAGATCGTTGACAATGCCCCTAGACTGGCTCTTGTGCAGGAGACACATGAAATCTTTCGAGCGAGATCGTTGCCGGTGCCCCTGAACTGGCTCTTGTGCAGGGCCGTCGTAGGATTTTCGAGCGAGATCGTTGCCAGTGCCCCTGGACTGGCTCATGTGCGGGCGGCACATGAAATCTTTCGAGCGGGATCGTTGCCTGTGCCCCTGGATTGGCTCATGTGCGGGCGACACATGAAATCTTTCGAGCGGGATCGTTGCCAGTGCCCCTGAACTGGCTCATGTGCGGGCGACACATGAAATCTTTCGAGCGAGATCGTTGCCGGTGCCGCTGTGCTGGCTCTTGTGCGGGTGACACATGAGGTTTTACGAGCAAGATCGTTGCCAGTGCCCCTGGACTGGCTCTTGTGCGGGTGACACATGAAATGTTTCGGGCGAGATCGTTGCCGGTGCCGCTGAACTGGCTCTTGTGCGGGGTTGTCGTAGGATTTTCGAGCGAGATCGTTGTCAGTGCCCTAGACTAGCTCATGAACGGGCGACACATGAAATCTTTCGAGCGGGATCGTTGCCAGTGCCCCTAGACAGGCTCATGTGCGGGCGACACATGAAATCTTTCGAGCGGAATCGTTGCCAGTGCCCGTGGACTGGCACATGTGCGGGCGACACATGAAATGTTTCGAGCGAGATCGTTGCCGGTGCCCCTGAACTGGCTCTTGTGCGGGGCCGTCGTAGGATTTTCGAGCGAGATCGTTGCCAGTGCACATGGACTAGCTCATGTGCGGGTGACACATGAAATCTTTCGAGCGGGATCGTTGCCAGTGCCCCTAGCCTGGCTGATGTGCGGGCGACACATGAAATCTTTCGAGCGAGTTCGTTGCCGGTGCCCCTGGGCTGGCTCATGTGCGGGTGACACATGAGGTTTTTCAAGCGAGATCGTTGCCGGTGCCCCTGGACTGGCTCATGTGCGGGCGACACATGAAATCTTTCGAGCGGGATCGTTACCAGTGCCCCTCGACTGGCTCATGTGCGGGCGACACATGATATCTTTCGAGCGAGATCGTTGCCAGTGCCCCTAGCCTGGCTCATGTGCGGGCGACACATGATATCTTTCGAGCGAGTTCGTTGCCGGTGCCCCTGAACTGGCTTTTGTGCGGGGCCGTTGTAGAATTTTCGAGCGAGATCGTTGCCAGTGCACCTGGACTGGCTCGTGTGCGGGCGACACATGAGGTTTTTCAAAAGAAATCGTTGCCAGTGACCCTGGACTGGCTCATGTGCGGGCGACACCTGCAATCTTTTGAGCGGGATCGCTGCCAGTGCCCCTGGGCTGGCTCTTGTGCGGGTGACACATGAGGTTTTTAGAACGAGATCGTTGCCGGTGCCCATGGACTGGCCCGTGTGCGGGCGACACATGAAATCTTTCGAGCAGGATCGTTGACAGTGCCCCTGGACTGGCTCATGTGCGGGCGACACATGAAATCTTTGGAGCGGGATCGTTGCCAGTGCCCCTCGACTGGCTCATATGCGGGCGACACATGAAATATTTCGAGCGGGATCGTTGCCAGTGCCCCTGGACTGGCTAATGTACGGGTGACACATGAAATCTTTCGACCGAGATCGTTGCCGGTGCCCCTGGGCTGGCTCATGTGCGGGTGACACATGAAATCTTTCGACCGAGATCGTTGCCGGTGCCCCTGGGCTGGCTCATGTGCGGGTGACGCATGAGGTTTTTCAAGCGAGATCGTTGCCAGTGCCCCTGGGCTGGCTCTTGTGCGGGTGACACGTGAGGTTTTTTCGAGCGAGATCGTTGCCGGTGCCCCTGGACTGGCTCTTGTGCGGGGCCGTCGTAGGATTTTCGAGCGGGATCGTTGCCAGTGCCCCTCGACTGGCTCATGTGCGGGCGACACATGAAATCTTTCGAGCGGGATCGTTGCCAGTGCCCCTCGACTGGCTCATGTGCGGGCGACACATGAAACCTTTCAAGCGAGATCGTTGCCGGTGCCCCGCGACTGGCTCTTGTGCGGGTGACACGTGAGGTTTTTCGAGCGAGATCGTTGCCAGTGCCCCTGGACTGGCTCATGTGCGGGCGACACATGAAATCTTTCGAGCGCCATCGTTACCAGTGCCCTTGGACTGGCTCATGTGCGGGCGACACATGAAATCTTTCAAGCGGGATCGTTGCCGGTGCCCCTGAACTGGCTCTTGGGCGGGGCCGTTGTAGGTTTTTCAAGCGAGATTGTTGCCGGTGCCCCTGGACTGGCTCATGTGCGGGCGACACATGGAATCTTTCGACCGGGATTGTTGCCAGTGCCCCTCGACTGGCTCATGTGCAGGCGATACATGATATCTTTCGAGCGACATCGTTGCCAGTACCCCTGGACTGGCTCTTGTGCAGGTGACACATGAAACGTTTCGAGGGAGATCGTTGCCGGTGCCCCTGAACTGGCTCTTGTGCGGTGCTGTCGTAGGATTTTCGACCGGGATCGTTGCCAATGCCCCTGGACTGGCTCATGTGCGGGCGACACATGAAATCTTTCGAGCGGGATCGTTGCCAGTGCCCCTCGACTGGCTCATGTGCGGGGGACACATGAAATATTTCGAGAGGGATCGTTGCCAGTGCCCCTGGACTGGCTAATGTACGGGCGATACATGATATCTTTCGAGCGAGATCGTTGCCAGTGCCCCTGGACTGGCTCATGTGCGGGCGACACATGAAATTTTTCGACCGAGATCGTTGCCGGTGCCCCTGGGCTGGCTCATGTGCGGGCGACACGTGAAATCTTTTGAGCGGGGTCGCTGCCAGTGCCCCTGGACTGGCCCATGTGCGGGCGACTCATGAAATCTTTCGGGCGGGATCGTTGCCAGTGCCCCTGGACTGGCTCATGTGCGGGCGACACATGAAATCTTTCGACCGAGATCGTTGCCGGTGCCCCTGGGCTGGCACATGTGCGGGTGACGCATGAGGTTTTTCAAGCGAGATCGTTGCCAGTGCCCCTGGGCTGGCTATTGTGCGGGTGACACGTGAGGTTTTTTCGAGCGAGATCGTTGCCAGTGCCCCTCGACTGGCTCATGTGCGGGCGACACATGAAATCTTTCGAGCGGGATCGTTGCCAGTGCCCCTGGACTGGCTCATGTGCAGGTGACACATGAAATGTTTCGAGCGAGATCGTTGCCGGTGCCCCTGAACTGGCTCTTGTGGGGGGCCGTCGTAGGATTTTCGAGCGAGATCGTTGCCAGTGCCCATGGACTAGCTCATGTGCGGGTGACACATGAAATCTTTCGAGCGGGATCGTTGCCAGTGCCCCTAGCCTGGCTCATGTGCGGGCGACACATGATATCATTCGAGCGAGTTCGTTGCCGGTGCCCCTGGGCTGGCTCATGTGCGGGTGACACATGAGGTTTTTCAAGCGAGATCGTTGCCGGTACCCCTGGACTGGCTCATGTGCGGGCGACACATGAAATCTTTCGAGCGGGATCGTTACCAGTGCCCCTCGACTGGCTCATGTGCGGGCGATACAAGATATCTTTCGAGCGAGATCGTTGCCAATGCCCCTGGACTGGCTCTTGTGCAGGTGACACATGAAATGTTTCGAGCGAGATCGTTGCCAGTGCCCCTGGACTGGTTCGTGCGGGCGACACATGAAATCTTTCGAGCGGGATCGTTGCCGGTGCCCCTGGGCTGGCTCTTGTGCGGGTGACACATGAGGTTTTTCGAGCGAGATCGTTACCGGTGCCCCTGGACTGGCTCTTGTGCAGGCGACACATGAAATCTTCCGAGCGGGATCGTTGCCAGTGTCACTGGACTGGCTCATCTGCGGGCGACACATGAAATCTTTCAAGCGAGATCGTTGCCAATGCCCCTAGACTGGCTCTTGTGCAGGTGACACATGAAGTGTTTCGAGCGAGATCGTTGCCAGTGCCCCTGGACTGGTTCGTGCGGGCGACACATGAAATCTTTCGAGCGGGATCGTTGCCGGTGCCCCTGGGCTGGCTCTTGTGCAGGAGACACATGAAATCTTCCGAGCGGGATCGTTGCCAGTGCCACTGGACTGGCTCATGTGCGGGCGACACATGAAATCTTTCAAGCGAGATCGTTGCCAATGCCCCTAGACTGGCTCTTGTGCAGGTGACACATGAAATGTTTCGAGCGAGATCGTTGCCGGTGCCCCTGAACTGGCTCTTGTGCAGGGCCGTCGTAGGATTTTCGAGCGAGATCGTTGCCAGTGCCCCTGGACTGGCTCATGTGCGGGCGGCACATGAAATCTTTCGAGCGGGATCGTTGCCTGTGCCCCTGGATTGGCTCATGTGCGGGCGACACATGAAATCTTTCGAGCGGGATCGTTGCCAGTGCCCCTGAACTGGCTCATGTGCGGGCGACACATGAAATCTTTCGAGCGAGATCGTTGCCGGTGCCCCTGTGCTGGCTCTTGTGCGGGTGACACATGAGGTTTTACGAGCAAGATCGTTGCCAGTGCCCCTGGACTGGCTCTTGTGCGGGTGACACATGAAATGTTTCGGGCGAGATTGTTGCCGGTGCCCCTGAACTGGTTCTTGTGCGGGGTTGTCGTAGGATTTTCGAGCGAGATCGTTGTCAGTGCCCTAGACTAGCTCATGAACGGGCGACACATGAAATCTTTCGAGCGGGATCGTAGCCAGTGCCCCTAGACAGGCTCATGTGCGGGCGACACATGAAATCTTTCGAGCGGAATCGTTGCCAGTGCCCGTGGACTGGCACATGTGCGGGCGACACATGAAATGTTTCGAGCGAGATCGTTGCCGGTGCCCCTGAACTGGCTCTTGTGCGGGGCCGTCGTAGGATTTTCGAGCGAGATCGTTGCCAGTGCACATGGACTAGCTCATGTGCCGGTGACACATGAAATCTTTCGAGCGGGATCGTTGCCAGTGACCCTCGACTGGCTGATGTGCGGGCGACACATGAAATCTTTCGAGCGAGTTCGTTGCCAGTGCCCCTGGGCTGGCTCATGTGCGGGTGACACATGAGGTTTTTCAAGCGAGATCGTTGCCGGTGCCCCTGGACTGGCTCATGTGCGGGCGACACATGAAATCTTTCGAGCGGGATCGTTACCAGTGCCCCTCGACTGGCTCATGTGCGGGCGACACATGATATCTTTCGAGCGAGATCGTTGCCAGTGCCCCTAGCCTGGCTCATGTGCGGGCGACACATGATATCTTTCGAGCGAGTTCGTTGCCGGTGCCCCTGAACTGGCTTTTGTGCGGGGCCGTTGTAGAATTTTAGAGCGAGATCGTTGCCAGTGCACCTGGACTGGCTCATGTGCGGGCGACAAATGAAATCTTTCGAGCGAGATCGTTGCGGGTGCCCCTGAACTGGCTCTTGTGTGGGGCCGTTGTAGGATTTCCGAGCGAGATCGTTGCCAGTGCACATGGACTGGCTCATGTGCGGGCGACACCTGCAATCTATTGAGCGGGATCGCTGCCAGTGCCCCTGGGCTGGCTCTTGTGCGGGTGACACATGAGGTTTTTAGAACGAGATCGTTGCCAGTGCCCCTGGGCTGGCTCATGTGCGGGCGACACGTGAAATCTTTTGAGCGGGGTCGCTGCCAGTGCCCCTGGACTGGCCCATGTGCGGGCGACACATGAAATCTTTCGACCGAGATCGTTGCCGGTGCCCCTGGGCTGGCTCATGTGCGGGTGACGCATGAGGTTTTTCAAGCGAGATCGTTGCCAGTGCCCCTGGGCTGGCTATTGTGCGGGTGACACGTGAGGTTTTTTCGAGCGAGATCGTTGCCGGTGCCCCTGGACTGGCCCATGTGCGGGCGACACATGAAATGTTTCGAGCAAGATCGTTGCCGGTGCTCCTGAACTGGCTCTTGCGCGGGGCCGTCGTGGGATTTTCGAGCGGGATCGTTGCCAGTGCCCCTCGACTGGCTCATGTGCGGGCGACACATGAAATCTTTCGAGCGGGATCGTTGCCAGTGCCCCTGGACTGGCTCATGTGCAGGTGACACATGAAATGTTTCGAGCGAGATCGTTGCCGGTGCCCCTGAACTGGCTCTTGTGGGGGGCCGTCGTAGGATTTTCGAGCGAGATCGTTGCCAGTGCCCATGGACTAGCTCATGTGCGGGTGACACATGAAATCTTTCGAGCGGGATCGTTGCCAGTGCCCCTAGCCTGGCTCATGTGCGGGCGACACATGATATCATTCGAGCGAGTTCGTTGCCGGTGCCCCTGGGCTGGCTCATGTGCGGGTGACACATGAGGTTTTTCAAGCGAGATCGTTGCCGGTGCCCCTGGACTGGCTCATGTGCGGGCGACACATGAAATCTTTCGAGCGGGATCGTTACCAGTGCCCCTCGACTGGCTCATGTGCGGGCGATACAAGATATCTTTCGAGCGAGATCGTTGCCAATGCCCCTGGACTGGCTCTTGTGCAGGTGACACATGAAATGTTTCGAGCGAGATCGTTGCCAGTGCCCCTGGACTGGTTCGTGCGGGCGACACATGAAATCTTTCGAGCGGTATCGTTGCCGGTGCCCTTGGGCTGGCTCTTGTGCGGGTGACACATGAGGTTTTTCGAGCGAGATCGTTACCGGTGCCCCAGGACTGGCTCTTGTGCAGGCGACACATGAAATCTTCCGAGCGGGATCGTTACCAGTGCCACTGGACTGGCTCATGTGCGGGCGACACATGAAATCTTTCAAGCGAGATCGTTGCCAATGCCCCTAGATTGGCTCTTGTGCAGGTGACACATGAAATGTTTCGAGCGAGATCGTTGCCGGTGCCCCTGAACTGGCTCTTGTGCAGGGCCGTCGTAGGATTTTCGAGCGAGATCGTTGCCAGTGCCCCTGGACTGGCTCATGTGCGGGCGGCACATGAAATCTTTCGAGCGGGATCGTTGCCTGTGCCCCTGGATTGGCTCATGTGCGGGCGACACATGAAATCTTTCGAGCGGGATCGTTGCCAGTGCCCCTGAACTGGCTCATGTGCGGGCGACACATGAAATCTTTCGAGCGAGATCGTTGCCGGTGCCCCTGTGCTGGCTCTTGTGCGGGTGACACATGAGGTTTTACGAGCAAGATCGTTGCCAGTGCCCCTAGCCTGGCTGATGTGCGGGCGACACATGAAATCTTTCGAGCGAGTTCGTTGCCGGTGCCCCTGTGCTGGCTCTTGTGCGGGTGACACATGAGGTTTTACGAGCAAGATCGTTGCCAGTGCCCCTAGCCTGGCTGATGTGCGGGCGACACATGAAATCTTTCGAGCGAGTTCGTTGCCGGTGCCCCTGGGCTGGCTCATGTGCGGGTGACGCATGAGGTTTTTCAAGCGAGATCGTTGCCAGTGCCCCTGGGCTGGCTATTGTGCGGGTGACACGTGAGGTTTTTTCGAGCGAGATCGTTGCCGGTGCCCCTGGACTGGCCCATGTGCGGGCGACACATGAAATGTTTCGAGCAAGATCGTTGCCGGTGCTCCTGAACTGGCTCTTGCGCGTGGCCGTCGTGGGATTTTCGAGCGGGATCGTTGCCAGTGCCCCTCGACTGGCTCATGTGCGGGCGACACATGAAATCTTTCGAGCGGGATCGTTGCCAGTGCCCCTGGACTGGCTCATGTGCAGGTGACACATGAAATGTTTCGAGCGAGATCGTTGCCGGTGCCCCTGAACTGGCTCTTGTGGGGGGGCCGTCGTAGGATTTTCGAGCGAAATCGTTGCCAGTGCCCATGGACTAGCTCATGTGCGGGTGACACATGAAATCTTTCGAGCGGGATCGTTGCCAGTGCCCCTAGCCTGGCTCATGTGCGGGCGACACATGATATCATTCGAGCGAGTTCGTTGCCGGTGCCCCTGGGCTGGCTCATGTGCGGGTGACACATGAGGATTTTCAAGCGAGATCGTTGCCGGTGCCCCTGGACTGGCTCATGTGCGGGCGACACATGAAATCTTTCGAGCGGGATCGTTACCAGTGCCCCTCGACTGGCTCATGTGCGGGCGATACAAGATATCTTTCGAGCGAGATCGTTGCCAATGCCCCTGGACTGGCTCTTGTGCAGGTGACACATGAAATGTTTCGAGCGAGATCGTTGCCAGTGCCCCTGGACTGGTTCGTGCGGGCGACACATGAAATCTTTCGAGCGGGATCGTTGCCGGTGCCCCTGGGCTGGCTCTTGTGCGGGTGACACATGAAATGTTTCGAGCGAGATCGTTGCCGGTGCCCCTGAACTGGCTCTTGTGGGGGGCCGTCGTAGGATTTTCGAGCGAGATCGTTGCCAGTGCCCATGGACTAGCTCATGTGCGGGTGACACATGAAATCTTTCGAGCGGGATCGTTGCCAGTGCCCCTAGCCTGGCTCATGTGCGGGCGACACATGATATCATTCGAGCGAGTTCGTTGCCAATGCCCCCGGACTGGCTCTTGTGCAGGTGACACATGAAATGTTTCGAGCGAGATCGTTGCCAGTGCCCCTGGACTGGTTCGTGCGGGCGACACATGAAATCTTTCGAGCGGGATCGTTGCCGGTGCCCCTGGGCTGGCTCTTGTGCGGGTGACACATGAGGTTTTTCGAGCGAGATCGTTACCGGTGCCCCTGGACTGGCTCTTGTGCAGGCGACACATGAAATCTTCCGAGCGGGATCGTTGCCAGTGCCACTGGACTGGCTCATGTGCGGGCGACACATGAAATCTTTCAAGCGAGATCGTTGCCAATGCCCCTAGACTGGCTCTTGTGCAGGTGACACATGAAATGTTTCGAGCGAGATCGTTGCCGGTGCCCCTGAACTGGCTCTTGTGCAGGGCCGTCGTAGGATTTTCGAGCGAGATCTTTGCCAGTGCCCCTGGACTGGCTCATGTGCGGGCGGCACATGAAATCTTTCGAGCGGGATCGTTGCCTGTGCCACTGGATTGGCTCATGTGCGGGCGACACATGAAATCTTTCGAGCGGGATCGTTGCCAGTGCCCCTGAACTGGCTCATGTGCGGGCGACACATGAAATCTTTCGAGCGAGATCGTTGCCGGTGCCCCTGTGCTGGCTCTTGTGCGGGTGACACATGAGGTTTTACGAGCAAGATCGTTGCCAGTGCCCCTGGACTGGCTCTTGTGCGGGTGACACATGAAATGTTTCGGGCGAGATCGTTGCCGGTGCCCCTGAACTGGCTCTTGTGCGGGGTTGTCGTAGGATTTTCGAGCGAGATCGTTGTCAGTGCCCTAAACTAGCTCATGAACGGGCGACACATGAAATCTTTCGAGCGGGATCGTTGCCAGTGCCCCTAGACAGGCTCATGTGCGGGCGACACATGAAATCTTTCGAGCGGAATCGTTGCCAGTGCCCGTGGACTAGCATATGTGCGGGCGACACATGAAATGTTTAGAGCGAGATCGTTGCCGGTGCCCCTGAACTGGCTCTTGTGCGGGGCCGTCGTAGGATTTTCGAGCGAGATCGTTGCCAGTGCACATGGACTAGCTCATGTGCGGGTGACACATGAAATCTTTCGAGCGGGATCGTTGCCAGTGCCCCTAGCCTGGCTGATGTGCGGGCGACACATGAAATCTTTCGAGCGAGTTCGTTGCGGGTGCCCCTGGGCTGGCTCATGTGCGGGTGACACATGAGGTTTTTCAAGCGAGATCGTTGCCGGTGCCCCTGGACTGGCTCATGTGCGGGCGACACATGAAATCTTTTGAGCGGGATCGTTACCAGTGCCCCTCGACTGGCTCATGTGCGGGCGACACATGATATCTTTCGAGCGAGATCGTTGCCGGTGCCCCTGAACTGGCTCTTGTGCGGGGCCGTTGTAGAATTTTCGAGCGAGATCGTTGCCAGTGCACCTGGACTGGCTCATGTGCGGGCGACACATGAAATCTTTCGAGCGAGATCGTTGCCGGTGCCCCTGAACTGGCTCTTGTGTGGAGCCGTTGTAGGATTTCCGAGCGAGATCGTTGCCAGTGCCCCTGGACTGGCTCATGTGCGGGCGACACCTGCAATCTTTTGAGCGGGATCGCTGCCAGTGCCCCTGGGCTGGCTCTTGTGCGGGTGACACATGAGGTTTTTAGAACGAGATCGTTGCCGGTGCCCCAGGACTGGCCCGTGTGCGGGCGACACATGAAATGTTTCGAGCAAGATCGTTGCCGGTGCTCCTGAACTGGCTCTTGTGCGGGGCCTTCGAAGGATTTTCGAGCGGGATCGTTGCCAGTGCCCCTCGACTGGCTCATGTGCGGGCGACACATGAAATCTTTCGAGCGGGATCGTTGCCAGTGCCCCTCGACTGGCTCATGTGCGGGCGACACATGAAACCTTTCAAGCGAGATCGTTGCCGGTGCCCCTCGACTGGCTCTTGTGCGGGTGACACGTGAGGTTTTTCGAGCGAGATCGTTGCCAGTGCCCCTGGACTGGCTCATGTGCGGGCGACACATGAAATCTTTCGAGCGCCATCGTTACCAGTGCCCTTGGACTGGCTCATGTGCGGGCGACACATGAAATCTTTCAAGCGGGATCGTTGTCGGTGCCCCTGAACTGGCTCTTGGGCGGGGCCGTTGTAGGTTTTTCAAGCGAGATTGTTGCCGGTGCCCCTGGACTGGCTCATGTGCGGGCGACACATGAAATCTTTCGACCGGGATTGTTGCCAGTGCCCCTCGACTGGCTCATGTGCAGGCGATACATGATATCTTTCGAGCGACATCGTTGCCAGTACCCCTGGACTGGCTCTTGTGCAGGTGACACATGAAACGTTTCGAGGGAGATCGTTGCCGGTGCCCCTGAACTGGCTCTTGTGCGGTGCTGTCGTAGTATTTTCGACCGGGATCGTTGCCAGTGACCCTGGACTGGCTCATGTGCGGGCGACACATGAAATCTTTCGAGCGGGATCGTTGCCAGTGCCCCTCGACTGGCTCATGTGCGGGCGACACATGAAATATTTCGAGAGGGATCGTTGCCAGTGCCCCTGGACTGGCTAATGTACGGGCGATACATGATATCTTTCGAGCGAGATCGTTGCCAGTGCCCCTGGACTGGCTCATGTGCGGGCGACACATGAAATTTTTCGACCGAGATCGTTGCCGGTGCCCCTGGGCTGGCTCATGTGCGGGCGACACGTGAAATCTTTTGAGCGGGGTCGCTGCCAGTGCCCCTGGACTGGCCCATGTGCGGGCGACTCATGAAATCTTTCGGGCGGGATCGTTGCGAGTGCCCCTGGACTGGCTCATGTGCGGGCGACACATGAAACCTTTCGAGCGAGATCGTTGCCGGTGCCCCTGGGCTGGCTCATGTGCGGGTGACACATAAGGTTTTTCAAGCGAGATCGTTGCCGGTGCCCCTGGACTGGCTCATGTGCGGGCGACACATGAAATCTTTCGAGCGGGATCGTTGCCAGTGCCCCTCGACTGGCTCATGTGCGGGCGACACATGAAATCTTTCGAGCGGGACCGTTGCCAGTGCCCCTCGACTGGCTCATGTGCGGGCGACACATGAAATATTTCGAGCGGGATCGTTGCCAGTGCCCCTGGGCTGGCTCATGTGCGGGTGACGCATGAGGTTTTTCAAGCGAGATCGTTGACAGTGCCCCTGGGCTGGCTCTTGTGCGGGTGACACGTGAGGTTTTTTCGAGCGAGATCGTTGCCGGTGCCCCTGGACTAGCCCATGTGCGGGCGACACATGAAATGTTTCGAGCAAGATCGTTGCCGGTGCTCCTGAACTGGCTCTTGTGCGGGGCCGTCGTAGGATTTTCGAGCGGGATCGTTGCCAGTGCCCCTCGACTGGCTCATGTGCGGGCGACACATGAAATCTTTCGAGCGGGATCGTTGCCAGTGCCCCTCGACTGGCTCATGTGCGGGCGACACATGAAATCTTTCGAGCGCCATCGTTACCAGTGCCCTTGGACTGGCTCATGTGCGGGCGATACATGAAATCTTTCGAGCGAGATCGTTGCCAGTGCCCCTGGACTGGCTCATGTGCGGGCGACACATGAAATTTTTCGACCGAGATCGTTGCCGGTGCCCCTGGGCTGGCTCATGTGCGGGCGACACATGAAATCTTTCGAGCAGGATCATTGCCAGTGCCCCTGGACTGGCTCATGTGCGGGCGACACATGAAATATTTCGAGCGGGATCGTTGCCAGTGCCCCTGGACTGGCTAATGTACGGGCGATACATGAAATCTTTCGAGCGAGATCGTTGCCAGTGCCCCTCGACTGGCTCATGTGCGGGCGACACATGAAATTTTTCGACCGAGATCGTTGCCGGTGCCTCTGGGCTGGCTCATGTGCGGGCGACACATGGAATCTTTCGAGCAGGATCATTGCCAGTGCCCCTGGACTGGCTCATGTGCGGGCGACACATGAAATCTTTCGAGCGGGATCGTTGCCAGTGCCCCTCGACTGGCTCATGTGCGGGCGACACATGAAACCTTTCGAGCGAGATCGTTGCCGGTGCCCCTGGGCTGGCTCATGTGCGGGTGACACATAAGGTTTTTCAAGCGAGATCGTTGCCGGTGCCCCTGGACTGGCTCATGTGCGGGCGACACATGAAATCTTTCGAGCGAGATCGTTGCCAGTGCCCCTGGGCTGGCTCTTGTGCGGGTGACACGTGAGGTTTTTTCGAGCGAGATCGTTGCTGGTGCCCCTGGACTAGCCCATGTGCGGGCGACACATGAAATGTTTCGAGCAAGATCGTTGCCGGTGTTCCTGAACTGGCTCTTGTGCGGGGCCGTCGTAGTATTTTCGAGCGGGATCGTTGCCAGTGCCCCTCGACTGGCTCATGAGCCAGTCCAGGGGCACTGGCAACGATCCCGCTCGAAATATTTCATGTGTCGCCCGCACATGAGCCAGTCCAGGGGCACTGGCAACGATCTCGCTTGAAAAACCACATGAAATGTTTCGAGCAAGATCATTGCCGGTGTTCCTGAACTGGCTCTTGTGCGGGGCCGTCGTAGTATTTTCGAGCGGGATCGTTGCCAGTGCCCCTCGACTGGCTCATGTGCGGGCGACACATGAAATCTTTCGAGCGGGATCGTTGCCAGTGCCCCTCGATTGGCTCATGTGCGGGCGACACATGAAACCTTTCGAGCGAGATCGTTGCCGGTGCCCCTGGACTGGCTCTTGTGCGGGTGACACGTGATGTTTTTCGAGCGAGATCGTTGCCAGTGCCCCTGGACTGGCTCATGTGCGGGCGACACATGAAATCTTTCGAGCGCCATCGTTACCAGTGCCCTTGGACTGGCTCATGTGCGGGCGACACATGAAATCTTTCGAGCGGGATCGTTGCCGGTGCCCCTGAACTGGCTCTTGGGCGGGGCCGTTGTAGGTTTTTCAAGCGAGATTGTTGCCGGTGACCCTGGACTGGCTCATGTGCGGGCGACACATGAAATCTTTCGAGCGGGATTGTTGCCAGTGCCCCTCGACTGGCTCATGTGCGGGCGATACATGATATCTTTCGAGCGAGATCGTTGTCGGTGCCACTGGGCTGGCTCATGTGCGTGTGACGCATGAGGTTTTTCAAGCGAGATCGTTGCCAGTGCCCCTGGACTGGCTCATGTGCGGGCGACACATGAAATCTTTCGACCGAGATCGTTGCCGGTGCCCCTAGGCTGGCTCATGTGCGGGCGACACATGAAATCTTTCGAGCGCCATCGTTACCAGTGCCCTTGGACTGGCTCATGTGCGGGCGACACATGAAATCTTTCGAGCGGGATCGTTGCCGGTGCCCCTGAACTGGCTCTTGGGCGGGGCCGTTGTAGGTTTTTCAAGCGAGATTGTTGCCGGTGCCCCTGGACTGGCTCATGTGCGGGCGACACATGAAATCTTTCGAGCGGGATTGTTGCCAGTGCCCCTCGACTGGCTCATGTGCGGGCGATACATGATATCTTTCGAGCGACATCGTTGCCAGTATCCTTGGACTGGCTCTTGTGCAGGTGACACATGAAACGTTTCGAGCGAGATCGTTGCCGGTGCCCCTGAACTGGCTCTTGTGCGGTGCTGTCGTAGGATTTTCGAGCGGGATCGTTGCCAGTGCCCCTGGACTGGCTCATGTGCGGGCGACACATGAAATATTTCGAGCGGGATCGTTGCAGAGTGCCCCTGGACTGGCTAATGTACGGGCGATACATGATATCTTTCGAGCGAGATCGTTGCCAGTGCCCCTGGACTGGCTCATGTGCGGGCGACACATGAAATTTTTCGACCGAGATCGTTGTCGGTGCCACTGGGCTGGCTCATGTGCGTGTGACGCATGAGGTTTTTCAAGCGAGATCGTTGCCAGTGCCCCTGGACTGGCTCATGTGCGGGCGACACATGAAATCTTTCGACCGAGATCGTTGCCGGTGCCCCTAGGCTGGCTCATGTGCGGGTGACGCATGAGGTTTTTCAAGCGAGATCGTTGCCAGTGCCCCCTGGGCTGGCTCTTGTGCGGGTGACACGTGAGGTTTTTTCGAGCGAGATCGTTGCCGGTGCCCCTGGACTGGCCCATGTGCGGGCGACACATCAAATGTTTCGAGCAAGATCGTTGCCGGTGCTCCTGAACTGGCTCTTGCGCGGGGCCGCCGTAGGATTTTCGAGCTGGATCGTTGCCAGTGCCCCTCGACTGGCTCATGTGCGGGCGACACATGAAATCTTTCGAGCGGGATCGTTGCCAGTGCCCCTCGACTGGCTCATGTGCGGGCAACACATGAAACCTTTCGAGCGAGATCGTTGCCGGTGCCCCTAGGCTGGCTCATGTGCGGGTGACACATAAGGTTTTTCAAGCGAGATCGTTGCCGGTGCCCCTGGACTGGCTCATGTGCGGGCGACACATGAAATCTTTCGAGCGGGATCGTTGCCAGTGCCCCTCGACTGGCTCATGTGCGGGCGACACATGAAATATTTCGAGCGGGATCGTTGCCAGTGCCCCTGGACTGGCTCATGTGCGGGTGACACATGAAATCTTTCGAGAGCCATTGTTGCCAGTGCCCTAGGACTGGCTCATGTGCGGGCGACACATGAAATATTTCAGGCGGGATCGTTGCCAGTGCCCCTGGACTGGCTAATGTACGGGCGATACATGAAATCTTTCGAGCGAGATCGTTGCCAGTGCCCCTGGACTGGCTCATGTGCGGGCGACACATGAAATTTTTCGACCGAGATCGTTGCCGGTGCCCCTGGGCTGGCTCATGTGCGGGCGACACATGAAATCTTTCGAGCAGGATCATTGCCACTGCCCCTGGACTGGCTCATGTGCGGGCGACACATGAAATCTTTCGAGCGGGATCGTTGCCAGTGCCCCTCGACTGGCTCATGTGCGGGCGACACATGAAACCTTTCGAGCGAGATCGTTGCCGGTGCTCCTGAACTGGCTCTTGCGCGGGGCCGCCGTAGGATTTTCGAGCTGGATCGTTGCCAGTGCCCCTCGACTGGCTCATGTGCGGGCGACACATGAAATCTTTCGAGCGGGATCGTTGCCAGTGCCCCTCGACTGGCTCATGTGCGGGCAACACATGAAACCTTTCGAGCGAGATCGTTGCCGGTGCCCCTAGGCTGGCTCATGTGCGGGTGACACATAAGGTTTTTCAAGCGAGATCGTTGCCGGTGCCCCTGGACTGGCTCATGTGCGGGCGACACATGAAATCTTTCGAGCGGGATCGTTGTCAGTGCCCCTCGACTGGCTCATGTGCGGGCGACACATGAAATATTTCGAGCGGGATCGTTGCCAGTGCCCCTGGACTGGCTCATGTGCGGGTGACACATGAAATCTTTCGAGCGCCATTGTTGCCAGTGCCCTAGGACTGGCTCATGTGCGGGCGACACATGAAATATTTCGAGCGGGATCGTTGCCAGTGCCCCTGGACTGGCTAATGTACGGGCGATACATGAAATCTTTCGAGCGAGATCGTTGCCAGTGCCCCTGGACTGGCTCATGTGCGGGCGACACATGAAATTTTTCGACCGAGATCGTTGCCGGTGCCTCTGGGCTGGCTCATGTGCGGGCGACACATGGAATCTTTCGAGCAGGATCATTGCCAGTGCCCCTGGACTGGCTCATGTGCGGGCGACACATGAAATCTTTCGAGCGGGATCGTTGCCAGTGCCCCTCGACTGGCTCATGTGCGGGCGACACATGAAACCTTTCGAGCGAGATCGTTGCCGGTGCCCCTGGGCTGGCTCATGTGCGGGTGACACATAAGGTTTTTCAAGCGAGATCGTTGCCGGTGCCCCTGGACTGGCTCATGTGCGGGCGACACATGAAATCTTTCGAGCGAGATCGTTGCCAGTGCCCCTGGGCTGGCTCTTGTGCGGGTGACACGTGAGGTTTTTTCGAGCGAGATCGTTGCTGGTGCCCCTGGACTAGCCCATGTGCGGGCGACACATGAAATGTTTCGAGCAAGATCGTTGCCGGTGTTCCTGAACTGGCTCTTGTGCGGGGCCGTCGTAGTATTTTCGAGCGGGATCGTTGCCAGTGCCCCTCGACTGGCTCATGTGCGGGCGACACATGAAATTTTTCGAGCGGGATCGTTGCCAGTGCCCCTCGATTGGCTCATGTGCGGGCGACACATGAAATATTTCGAGCGGGATCGTTGCCAGTGCCCCTCGACTGGCTCATGTGCGGGCGACACATGAAATATTTCGAGCGGGATCGTTGCCAGTGCCCCTGGACTGGCTCATGTGCGGGTGACACATGAAATCTTTCGAGCGCCATTGTTGCCAGTGCCCTAGGACTGGCTCATGTGCGGGCGACACATGAAATATTTCGAGCGGGATCGTTGCCAGTGCCCCTGGACTGGCTAATGTACGGGCGATACATGAAATCTTTCGAGCGAGATCGTTGCCAGTGCCCCTGGACTGGCTCATGTGCGGGCGACACATGAAATTTTTCGACCGAGATCGTTGCCGGTGCCCCTGGGCTGGCTCATGTGCGGGCGACACATGAAATCTTTCGAGCAGGATCATTGCCAGTGCCCCTGGACTGGCTCATGTGCGGGCGACACATGAAATCTTTCGAGCGGGATCGTTGCCAGTGCCCCTCGACTGGCTCATGTGCGGGCGACACATGAAACCTTTCGAGCGAGATCGTTGCCGGTGCTCCTGAACTGGCTCTTGCGCGGGGCCGCCGTAGGATTTTCGAGCTGGATCGTTGCCAGTGCCCCTCGACTGGCTCATGTGCGGGCGACACATGAAATCTTTCGAGCGGGATCGTTGCCATTGCCCCTCGACTGACTCATGTGCGGGCAACACATGAAACCTTTCGAGCGAGATCGTTGCCGGTGCCCCTAGGCTGGCTCATGTGCGGGTGACACATAAGGTTTTTCAAGCGAGATCGTTGCCGGTGCCCCTGGACTGGCTCATGTGCGGGCGACACATGAAATCTTTCGAGCGGGATCGTTGCCAGTGCCCCTCGACTGGCTCATGTGCGGGCGACACATGAAATATTTCGAGCGGGATCGTTGCCAGTGCCCCTGGACTGGCTCATGTGCGGGTGACACATGAAATCTTTCGAGCGCCATTGTTGCCAGTGCCCTAGGACTGGCTCATGTGCGGGCGACACATGAAATATTTCGAGCGGGATCGTTGCCAGTGCCCCTGGACTGGCTAATGTACGGGCGATACATGAAATCTTTCGAGCGAGATCGTTGCCAGTGCCCCTCGACTGGCTCATGTGCGGGCGACACATGAAATTTTTCGACCGAGATCGTTGCCGGTGCCTCTGGGCTGGCTCATGTGCGGGCGACACATGGAATCTTTCGAGCAGGATCATTGCCAGTGCCCCTGGACTGGCTCATGTGCGGGCGACACATGAAATCTTTCGAGCGGGATCGTTGCCAGTGCCCCTCGACTGGCTCATGTGCGGGCGACACATGAAACCTTTCGAGCGAGATCGTTGCCGGTGCCCCTGGGCTGGCTCATGTGCGGGTGACACATAAGGTTTTTCAAGCGAGATCGTTGCCGGTGCCCCTGGACTGGCTCATGTGCGGGCGACACATGAAATCTTTCGAGCGAGATCGTTGCCAGTGCCCCTGGGCTGGCTCTTGTGCGGGTGACACGTGAGGTTTTTTCGAGCGAGATCGTTGCTGGTGCCCCTGGACTAGCCCATGTGCGGGCGACACATGAAATGTTTCGAGCAAGATCGTTGCCGGTGTTCCTGAACTGGCTCTTGTGCGGGGCCGTCGTAGTATTTTCGAGCGGGATCGTTGCCAGTGCCCCTCGACTGGCTCATGTGCGGGCGACACATGAAACCTTTCGAGCGAGATCGTTGCCGGTGCCCCTGGACTGGCTCTTGTGCGGGTGACACGTGATGTTTTTCGAGCGAGATCGTTGCCAGTGCCCCTGGACTGGCTCATGTGCGGGCGTCACATGAAATCTTTCGAGCGCCATCGTTACCAGTGCCCTTGGACTGGCTCATGTGCGGGCGACACATGAAATCTTTCGAGCGGGATCGTTGCCGGTGCCCCTGAACTGGCTCTTGGGCGGGGCCGTTGTAGGTTTTTCAAGCGAGATTGTTGCCGGTGACCCTGGACTGGCTCATGTGCGGGCGACACATGAAATCTTTCGAGCGGGATTGTTGCCAGTGCCCCTCGACTGGCTCATGTGCGGGCGATACATGATATCTTTCGAGCGACATCGTTGCCAGTATCCCTGGACTGGCTCTTGTGCAGGTGACACGTGAAACGTTTCGAGCGAGATCGTTGCCGGTGCCCCTGAACTGGCTCTTGTGCGGTGCTGTCGTAGGATTTTCGAGCGGGATCGTTGCCAGTGCCCCTGGACTGGCTCATGTGCGGGCGACACATGAAATATTTCGAGCGGGATCATTGCAGAGTGCCCCTGGACTGGCTAATGTACGGGCGATACATGATATCTTTCGAGCGAGATCGTTGCCAGTGCCCCTGGACTGGCTCATGTGCGGGCGACACATGAAATTTTTCGACCGAGATCGTTGCCGGTGCCCCTGGGCTGGCTCATGTGCGGGTGACGCATGAGGTTTTTCAAGCGAGATCGTTGCCAGTGCCCCTGGACTGGCTCATGTGCGGGCGACACGTGAAATCTTTTGAGCGGTGTCGCTGCCAGTGCCCCTGGACTGGCCCATGTGCGGGCGACTCATGAAATCTTTCGGGCGGGATCGTTGCCAGTGCCCCTGGACTGGCTCATGTGCGGGCGACACATGAAATCTTTCGACCGAGATCGTTGCCAGTGCCCCTGGGCTGGCTCATGTGCGGGTGACGCATGAGGTTTTTCAAGCGAGATCGTTGCCAGTGCCTCTGGGCTGGCTCTTGTGCGGGTGACACGTGAGGTTTTTTCGAGCGAGTTCGTTGCCGGTGCCCCTGGACTGGCCCATGTGCGGGCGACACATGAAATGTTTCGAGCAAGATCGTTGCCGGTGCTCCTGAACTGGCTCTTGCGCGGGGCCGCCGTAGGATTTTCGAGCGGGATCGTTGCCAGTGCCCCTCGACTGGCTCATGTGCGGGCGACACATGAAATCTTTCGAGCGGGTTCGTTGCCAGTGCCCCTCGACTGGCTCATGTGCGGGCGACACATGAAACCTTTCGAGCGAGATCATTGCCGGTGCCCCTAGGCTGGCTCATGTGCGGGTGACACATAAGGTTTTTCAAGCGAGATCGTTGCCGGTGTCCCTGGACTGGCTCATGTGCGGGCGACACATGAAATCTTTCGAGCGGGATCGTTGCCAGTACCTCTCGACTGGCTCATGTGCGGGCGACACATGAAATATTTCGAGCGGGATCGTTGCCAGTGCCCCTGGACTGGCTCATGTGCGGGCGACACATGAAATCTTTCGAGCGCCATCGTTGCCAGTGCCCTTGGACTGGCTCATGTGCGGGCGACACATGAAATCTTTCGAGCGGGATCGTTGCCAGTGCCGCTGGATTGGCTCATGTGCGGGCGACACATGAATGTTTTGAGCGAGATCGTTGCCGGTGCCCCTGAACTGGCTCTTGTGCGGGGCCGTTGTAGGATTTTCGAGCGAGATCGTTGCCAGTGCCCCTGGACTGGCCCATGTGCGGGCGACGCATGAAATCTTTCGAGCGCCATCGTTGCCAGTGCCCCTGGGCTGGCTCTTGTGCAGGTGACACATGAAATGTTTCGAGCGAGATCGTTGCCGGTGCCCCTGGACTGGCTCTTGTGCAGGTGACACATGAGATGTTTCGAGCGAGATCGTTGCCAGTGCCCCTGGACTGGCTCTTGTGCAGGTGACACATGAAATGTTTCGAGCGAGATCGTTGCCGGTGCCCCTGAACTGGCTCTTGTGCGGGGCCGTTGTAGGATTTTCGAGCGAGATCGTTGCCAGTGCCCCTGGACTGGCCCATGTGCGGGCGACGCATGAAATCTTTCGAGCGCCATCGTTGCCAGTGCCCCTGGGCTGGCTCTTGTGCAGGTGACACATGAAATGTTTCGAGCGAGATCGTTGCCGGTGCCCCTGGACTGGCTCTTGTGCAGGTGACACATGAGATGTTTCGAGCGAGATCGTTGCCAGTGCCCCTGGACTGGCTCTTGTGCAGGTGACACATGAAATGTTTCGAGCGAGATCGTTGCCGGTGCCCCTGGGCTGGCTCTTGTGCGGACGACACATGAAATCTTTCGAGAAGGATCGTTGCCAGTGCCCCTGGACTGGCTCATGTGCGGGCCACACATGAAATCTTTCGAGCAGGATCGTTGCCAGTGCCCCTGGACTGGCTCATGTGCGGGCGACACATGAAATCTTTCGAGCGAGATCGTTGCCGGTGCCCCTGGGCTGGCTCATGTGCGGGTGACACATGAGGTTTATCAAGCGAGATCGTTGCCGGTGCCCCTGGACTGGCTAATGTGCGACCGATACATGATATCTTTCGAGCGAGATCGTTGCCAGTGCCCCTGGACTGGCTCTTGTGCATGTGACACATGAAGTGTTTCGAGCGAGATCGTTGCCGGTGCACCTGAACTGGCTCTTGTGCGGGGCCGTCGTAGGATTTTCGAGCGGGATCGTTGCCAGTGCCCATGGACAGGCTCATGTGCGGGCGACACATGAAATCTTTCGACCGAGATCGTTGCCGGTGCCCCTGGGCTGGCTCATATGCGGGTGACACATGAAACGTTTCGAGCGAGATCGTTGCCGGTGCCCCTGAACTGGCTCTTGTGCGGTGCTGTCGTAGGATTTTCGAGCGGGATCGTTGCCAGTGCCCCTGGACTGGCTCATGTGCGGGCGACACATGAAATATTTCGAGCGGGATCGTTGCAGAGTGCCCCTGGACTGGCTAATGTACGGGCGATACATGATATCTTTCGAGCGAGATCGTTGCCAGTGCCCCTGGACTGGCTCATGTGCGGGCGACACATGAAATTTTTCGACCGAGATCGTTGCCGGTGCTCCTGGGCTGGCTCATGTGCGGGTGACGCATGAGGTTTTTCAAGCGAGATCGTTGCCAGTGCCCCTGGACTGGCTCATGTGCGGGCGACACGTGAAATCTTTTGAGCGGTGTCGCTGCCAGTGCCCCTGGACTGGCCCATGTGCGGGCGACTCATGAAATCTTTCGGGCGGGATCGTTGCCAGTGCCCCTGGACTGGCTCATGTGCGGGCGACACATGAAATCTTTCGACCGAGATCGTTGCCAGTGCCCCTGGGCTGGCTCATGTGCGGGTGACGCATGAGGTTTTTCAAGCGAGATCGTTGCCAGTGCCTCTGGGCTGGCTCTTGTGCGGGTGACACGTGAGGTTTTTTCGAGCGAGTTCGTTGCCGGTGCCCCTGGACTGGCCCATGTGCGGGCGACACATGAAATGTTTCGAGCAAGATCGTTGCCGGTGCTCCTGAACTGGCTCTTGCGCGGGGCCGCCGTAGGATTTTCGAGCGGGATCGTTGCCAGTGCCCCTCGACTGGCTCATGTGCGGGCGACACATGAAATCTTTCGAGCGGGTTCGTTGCCAGTGCCCCTCGACTGGCTCATGTGCGGGCGACACATGAAACCTTTCGAGCGAGATCATTGCCGGTGCCCCTAGGCTGGCTCATGTGCGGGTGACACATAAGGTTTTTCAAGCGAGATCGTTGCCGGTGCCCCTGGACTGGCTCATGTGCGGGCGACACATGAAATCTTTCGAGCGGGATCGTTGCCAGTGCCCCTCGACTGGCTCATGTGCGGGCGACACATGAAATATTTCGAGCGGGATCGTTGCCAGTGCCCCTAGACTGGCTCATGTGCGGGTGACACATGAAATCTTTCGAGCGCCATTGTTGCCAGTGCCCTAGGACTGGCTCATGTGCGGGCGACACATGAAATCTTTCGAGCGGGATCGTTGCCAGTGCCCTTCGACTGGCTCATGTGCGGGCGACACATGAAATATTTCGAGCGGGATCGTTGCCAGTGCCCCTGGACTGGCTAATGTACGGGCGATACATGAAATCTTTCGAGCGAGATCGTTGCCAGTGCCCCTGGACTGGTTCATGTGCGGGCGACACATGACATTTTTCGACCGAGATCGTTGCCGGTGCCCCTGGGCTGGCTCATGTGCGGGCGACATGTGAAATCTTTTGAGCGGGGTCGCTGCCAGTGCCCCTGGACTGGCCCATGTGCGGGCGACTCATGAAATCTTTCGGGCGGGATCGTTGCCAGTGCCCCTGGACTGGCTCATGTGCGGGCGACACATGAAATCTTTCGACCGAGATCGTTGCCGGTGCCCCTGGGCTGGCTCATGTGCGGGTGACGCATGAGGTTTTTCAAGCGAGATCGTTGCCAGTGCCCCTGGGCTGGCTCTTGTGCGGGTGACACGTGAGGTTTTTTCGAGCGAGATCGTTGCCGGTGCCCCTGGACTGGCCCATGTGCGGGCGACACATGAAATGTTTCGAGCAAGATCGTTGCCGGTGCTCCTGAACTGGCTCTTGCGCGGGGCCGTCGTGGGATTTTCGAGCGGGATCGTTGCCAGTGCCCCTCGACTGGCTCATGTGCGGGCGACACATGAAATCTTTCGAGCGGGATCGTTGCCAGTACCCCTCGACTGGCTCATGTGCGGGCGACACATGAAACCTTTCGAGCGAGATCGTTGCCGGTGCCCCTGGGCTGGCTCATGTGCGGGTGACACATAAGGTTTTTCAAGCGAGATCGTTGCCGGTGCCCCTGGACTGGCTCATGTGCGGGCGACACATGAAATCTTTCGAGCGGGATCGTTGCCAGTGCCCCTCGACTGGCTCATGTGCGGGCGACACGTGAAATATTTCGAGCGGGATCGTTGCCAGTGCCCCTGGACTGGCTCATGTGCGGGTGACACATGAAATCTTTCGAGCGCCATTGTTGCCAGTGCCCTAGGACTGGCTCATGTGCGGGCGACACATGAAATCTTTCGAGCGGGATCGTTGCCAGTTCCCCTCGACTGGCTCATGTGCGGGCGACACATGAAATGTTTCGCGCGAGATCATTGCCAGTGCCCCTGAACTGGCTCTTATGCGAGGCCGTTGTAAGATTTTCGAGCGAGATCGTTGCCAGTGCTCCTGCACTGGCTCATGTGCGGGCGACACATGAAATCTTTGGAGCGGGATCGTTGCCAGTGCCCCTCGACTGGCTCATGTGCGGGCGACACATGAAACCTTTCGAGCGAGATCGTTGCCGGTGCCCCTGGACTTGCTCTTGTGCGGGTGACACGTGAGGTTTTTCGAGCGAGATCGTTGCCAGTGCCCCTGGACTGGCTCATGTGCGGGCAACGCATGAAATCTTTCGAGCGCCATCGTTACCAGTGCCCTTGGACTGGCTCATGTGCGGGCGACACATGAAATCTTTCGAGCGGGATCGTTGCCGGTGCCCCTGAACTGGCTCTTGGGCGGGGCCGTTGTAGGTTTTTCAAGCGGGATCGTTGCCAGTGCCCCTCGACTGGCTCATGTGCGGGCGACACATGAAATCTTTCGAGCGGGATCGTTGCGAGTGCCCCTCGACTGGCTCATGTGCGGGCGACACATGAAATATTTCGAGCGGGATCGTTGCCAGTGCCCCTGGACTGGCTAATGTACGGGCGATACATGATATCTTTCGAGCGAGATCGTTGCCTGTACCCCTGGACTGGCTCATGTGCGGGCGACACATGAAATCTTTCGACCGAGATCGTTGCCGGTGCCCCTGGGCTGGCTCATGTGCGGGTGACGCATGAGGTTTTTCAAGCGAGATCGTTGCCAGCGCCCCTGGGCTGGCTCTTGTGCGGGTGAAACGTGAGGTTTTTTCGAGCGAGATCGTTGCCGGTGCCCCTGGACTGGCCCATGTGCGGGCGACACATGAAATGTTTCGAGCAAGATCGTTGCCGGTGCTCCTGAACTGGCTCTTGTGCGGGGCCGTCGTAGGATTTTCGAGCGGGATCGTTGCCAGTGCCCCTGGACTGGCTAATGTACGGGCGATACATGATATCTTTCGAGCGAGATCGTTGCCTGTGCCCCTGGACTGGCTCATGTGCGGGCGACACATGAAATCTTTCGATCGGGATCGTTGCCAGTGCCCCTCGACTGGCTAATGTGCGGGCGACACATGAAACCTTTCGAGCGACATCGTTGCCGGTGCCCCTGCACTGGCTCTTGTGCGGGTGACACGTGAGGTTTTTCGAGCGAGATCGTTGCCAGTGCCCCTGGACTGGCTCATGTGCGGGCGACACATGAAATCTTTCGAGCGCCATCGTTACCAGTGCCCTTGGACTGGCTCATGTGCGGGCGACACATGAAATCTTTCGAGCGGGATCGTTGGCGGTGCCCCTGAACTGGTTCTTGGGCGGGGCCGTTGTAGGTTTATCAAGCGAGATTGTTGCCGGTGCCCTTGGATTGGCACATGTGCGGGCGACACCTGAAATCTTTCGAGCGGGATTGTTGCCAGTGCCCCTCGACTGGCTCATGTGCGGGCGATACATGATATCTTTCGAGCGACATCGTTGCCAGTACCCCTGGATTGGCTCTTGTGCAGGTGACACATGAAACGTTTCGAGCGAGATCGTTGCCGGTGCCCCTCAACTGGCTCTTGTGCGGGGCTGTCGTAGGATTTTCGACCGGGATCGTTGCCAGTGCCCCTGGACTGGCTCATGTGCGGGCGACACATGAAATCTTTCGAGCGGGATCGTTGCCAGTGCCCCTCGACTGGCTCATGTGCGGGCGACACATGAAATATTTCGAGCGGGATCGTTGCCAGTGCCCCTGGACTGGCTAATGTACGGGCGATACATGAAATCTTTCGAGCGAGATCGTTGCCAGTGCCCCTGGACTGGCTCATGTGCGGGCGACACATGAAATCTTTCGAGCAGGATCATTGCCAGTGCCCCTGGACTGGCTCATGTGCGGGCTACACATGAAATCTTTCGAGCGGGATCGTTGCCAGTGCCCCTGGACTGGCTAATGTGCGGGCGATACATGATATCTTTCGAGCGAGATCGTTGTCGGTGCAACTGAACTGGCTCTTGTGCGGGGCCGTCGTAGGATTTTCGAGCGGGATCGTTGCCGGTGCCCCTGGGCTGGCTCATGTGCGGGTGACGCATGAGGTTTTTCAAGCGAGATCGTTGCCAGTGCCCCTGGACTGGCTCATGTGCGGGCGACACATGAAATATTTTGAGCGGGGTCGCTGCCAGTGCCCCTGGGCTGGCTCTTGTGCGGGTGACACATGAGGTTTTTTCGAGCGAGATCGTTGCCGGTGCCCCTGGACTGGCCCATGTGCGGGCGACGCATGAAATCTTTCGGGCGGGATCGTTGCCAGTGCCCCTGGACTTGCTCATGTGCGGGCGACACATGAAATCTTTCGAGCGGGATCGTTGCCAGTGCCCCTGGACTGGCTCATGTGCGGGCGACACATGAAATCTTTCGAGCGGGATCGTTGCCAGTGCCCCTCGACTGGCTCATGTGCGGGCGACACATGAAATATTTCGAGCGGGATCGTTGCCAGTGCCCCTGGACTGGCTAATGTACGGGCGATACATGATATCTTTCGAGCGAGATCGTTGCCTGTGCCCCTGGACTGGCTAATGTACGGGCGATACATGATATCTTTCGAGCGAGATCGTTGCCGGTGCCCCTGGGCTGGCTCATGTGCGGGTGACGCATGAGGTTTTTCAAGCGAGACCGTTGCCAGTGCCCCTGGGCTGGCTCTTGTGCGGGCGACACATGAAATCTTTCGAGCGCCATCGTTACCAGTTCCCTTGGACTGGCTCATGTGCGGGCGACACCTGAAATCTTTCGAGCGGGATTGTTGCCAGTGCCCCTCGACTGGCTCATGTGCGGGCGATACATGATATCTTTCGAGCGACATCGTTGCCAGTACCCCTGGACTGGCTCTTGTGCAGGTGACACATGAAACGTTTCGAGCGAGATCGTTGCCGGTGCCCCTGAAATGGCTCTTGTGCGGGGCTGTCGTAGGATTTTCGACCGGGATCGTTGCCAGTGCCCCTGGACTGGCTCATGTGCGGGCGACAAATGAAATCTTTCGAGCGGGATCGTTGCCAGTGCCCCTCGACTGGCTCATGTGCGGGCGACACATGAAATATTTCGAGCGGGATCGTTGCCAGTGCCCCTGGACTGGCTAATGTACGGGCGATACATGAAATCTTTCGAGCGAGATCGTTGCCAGTGCCCCTGGACTGGCTCATGTGCGGGCGGCACATGAAATCTTTCGAGCAGGATCATTGCCAGTGCCCCTCGACTGCCTCATGTGCGGGCGACACATGAAATCTTTCGAGCGGGATCGTTGCCAGTGCCCCTGGACTGGCTAATGTGCAGGTTACACATGAAATGTTTCGAGCGAGATCGTTGCCGGTGCAACTGAACTGGCTCTTGTGCGGGGCCGTCGTAGGATTTTCGAGCGGGATCGTTGCCGGTGCCCCTGGGCTGGCTCATGTGCGTGTGACGCATGAGGTTTTTCAAGCCAGATCGTTGCCAGTGCCCCTGGACTGGCTCATGTGCGGGCGACACATGAAATATTTTGAGCGGGGTCGCTGCCAGTGCCCCTGGGCTGGCTCTTGTGCTGGTGACACATGAGGTTTTTTCGAGCGAGATCGTTGCCGGTGCCCCTGGACTGGCCCATGTGCGGGCGACGCATGAAATCTTTCGGGCGGGATCGTTGACAGTGCCCCTGGACTGGCTCATGTGCGGGCGACACATGAAATCTTTCGAGCGGGATCGTTGCCAGTGCCCCTGGACTGGCTAATGTGCGGGCGATACATATCTTTCGAGCGAGATCGTTGCCCCTGCCCCTGGACTGGCTCTTGTGCAGGTGACACATGAAATGTTTCGAGCGAGATCGTTGCCGGTGCACCTGAACTGGCTCTTGTGCGGGCGATACATGAAATGTTTCGAGCGAGATCGTTGCCAGTGCCCCTGGACTGGCTCTTGGGCGGGGCCGTTGTAGGTTTTTCAAGCGAGATCGTTGCCGGTGCCCCTGGACTGGCTCATGTGCGGGCGACACATGAAATCTTTCGAGCGGGATCGTTGCCAGTCCCTCTCGACTGGCTCATGTGCGGGCGACACATGAAATATTTCGAGCGGGATCGTTGCCAGTGCCCCTGGACTGGCTCATGTGCGGGCGACACATGAAATCTTTCGAGCGCCATCGTTGCCAGTGCCCTTGGACTGGCTCATGTGCGGGCGACACATGAAATCTTTCGAGCGGGATCGTTGCCAGTGCCGCTGGATTGGCTCATGTGCGGGCGACACATGAATGTTTTGAGCGAGATCGTTGCCGGTGCCACTGAACTGGCTCTTGTGCGGGGCCGTTGTAGGATTTTCGAGCGAGATCGTTGCCAGTGCCCCTGGACTGGCCCATGTGCGGGCGACGCATGAAATCTTTCGAGCGCCATCGTTGCCAGTGCCCTTGGACTGGCTCATGTGCGGGCGATACATGAAATCTTTGGAGCGGGATCGTTGACAGTGCCCCTGGACTGTCTCATGTGCGGGCGACACATGATATCTTTCGAGCGAGATCGTTGCCAGTGCCCCTGGACTGGCTCTTGTGCAGGTGACACATGAAATGTTTCGAGCGAGATCGTTGCCGGTGCCCCTGGGCTGGCTCTTGTGCGGACGACACATGAAATCTTTCGAGAAGGATCGTTGCCAGTGCCCCTGGACTGGCTCATGTGCGGGCCACACATGAAATCTTTCGAGCAGGATCGTTGCCAGTGCCCCTGGACTGGCTCATGTGCGGGCGACACATGAAATCTTTCGAGCAGGATCATTGCCCGTGCCCCTGGACTGGCTCATGTGCGGGCGACACATGAAATCTTTCGAGCGAGATCGTTGCCGGTGCCCCTGGGCTGGCTCATGTGCGGGTGACACATGAGGTTTATCAAGCGAGATCGTTGCCGGTGCCCCTGGACTGGCTAATGTGCAACCGATACATGATATCTTTCGAGCGAGATCGTTGCCAGTGCCCCTGGACTGGCTCTTGTGCATGTGACACATGAAGTGTTTCGAGCGAGATCGTTGCCGGTGCACCTGAACTGGCTCTGGTGCGGGGCCGTCGTAGGATTTTCGAGCGGGATCGTTGCCAGTGCCCATGGACAGGCTCATGTGCGGGCGACACATGAAATCTTTCGACCGAGATCGTTGCCGGTGCCCCTGGGCTGGCTCATATGCGGGTGACACATGAGGTTTTTTCGAGCGAGATCGTTGCCGGTGCCCCTTGACTGGCTCATGTGCGGGCGACACATGAAATCTTTCGAGTGGGATCGTTGCCAGTGCCCCTGGACTGGCTCATGTGCGGGCGACGCATGAAATCTTTCGGGCGGGATCGTTGCCAGTGCCCCTGGACTTGCTCATGTGCGGGCGACACATGAAATCTTTCGAGCGGGATCGTTGCCAGTGCCCCTGGACTGGCTCATGTCCGGGCGACACATGAAATCTTTCGAGTGGGATCGTTGCCAGTGCCCCTGGACTGGCTCATGTGCGGTCGATACATGATATTTTTCGAGCGAGATCGTTGCCAGTGCCCCTAGACTGGCTCTTGTGCAGGTGACACATGAAATGTTTCGAGCAAGATCGTTGCCGGTGCTCCTGAATTGGCTCTTGTGCGGGGCCGTCGTAGGATTTTTGAGCGGGATCGTTGCCAGTGCCCCTGGACTTGCTCACGTGCGCTCGACACATGAAATCTTTCGAGCAGGATCGTTGCCAGTGCCCCTGGACTAGCTCATGTGCGGGAGACACCTGAAATCTTTCGAGCGAGATCGTTGTCAGTGCCCCTCGACTGGCTCATGTGCGGGCGACACATGAAATCTTTCGAGCCGTATCGTTGCCAGTGCCCCTCGACTGGCTCATGTGCGGGCGACACATGAAATATTTCGTGCGGGATCGTTGCCAGTGCCCCACTACTGGCTCATGTGCGGGCGACACATGAAATCTTTCGAGCGCCATCGTTACCAGTGCCCTTGGACTGGCTCATGTGCGGGCGACACATGAAATCTTTCGAGCGTGATCGTTGCCGGTGCCCCTGAACTGGCTCTTGTGCGGGGCCGTTGTAGGATTTTCGAGCGAGATCGTTGCCAGTACCTCTGGACTGGCTCATGTGCGGGCGACACATGAAATCTTTCGAGCGAGATCGTTGCCGGTGCCCCTGAACTGGCTCTTGTGCGGGGCCGTTGTAGGATTTTCGAGCGAGATCGTTGCCAGTGCCCCTGGACTGGCTCATGTGCGGGCGACACATGAAATTTTCGAGCGGGATCGTGACCAGTGCCCTTGGACTGGCTCATGTGCGGGCAACACGTTAAATCTATCGAGCGGGGTCGTTGCCAGTACACCTGGACTGGCTCATGTGCGGGCGACACATGAAATGTTTCGAGCGAGATCGTTGCCGGTGCCCCTGAACTGGCTCTTATGCGGGGCCGTTGTAGGATTTTCGAGCGAGATCGTTGCCAGTGCTCCTGCACTGGCTCATGTGCGGGCGACACATGAAATCTTGCGAGGGGGATCGTTGCAAGTGCCCCTGGACTGGCTCATGTGCGGGCGACACATGAAATATTTCGTGCGGGATCGTTGCCAGTGCCCTACTACTGGCTCATGTGAGGGCGACACATGAAACCTTTCGATCGAGATCGTTGCCGGTGCCCCTGGACTGGCTCTTGTGAAGGTGACACGTGAGGTTTTTCGAGCGAGATCGTTGCCTGTGCACCTGGACTGGCTCATGTGCGGGCGACACATGAAATCTTTCGAGCGCCATCGTTACCAGTGCCCTTGGACTGGCTCATGTGCGGGCGACACATGAAATCTTTCGAGCGTGATCGTTGCCGGGGCCCCTGAACTGGCTCTTGTGCGGGGCCGTTGTAGGATTTTCGAGCGAGATCGTTGCCAGTACCTCTGGACTGGCTCATGTGCGGGCGACACATGAAATCTTTCGAGCGAGATCGTTGCCGGTGCCCCTGAACTGGCTCTTGTGCGGGGCCGTTGTAGGATTTTCGAGCGAGATCGTTGCCAGTGCCCCTGGACTGGCTCATGTGCGGGCGACACATGAAATCTTTCGAGCGGGATCGTGACCAGTGCCCTTGGACTGGCTCATGTGCGGGCAACACGTTAAATCTTTCGAGCGGGGTCGTTGCCAGTACACCTGGACTGGCTCATGTGCGGGCGACACATGAAATGTTTCGAGCGAGATCGTTGCCGGTGCCCCTGAACTGGCTCTTATGCGGGGCCGTTGTAGGATTTTCGAGCGAGATCGTTGCCAGTGCTCCTGCACTGGCTCATGTGCGGGCGACACATGAAATCTTGCGAGGGGGATCGTTGCAAGTGCCCCTGGACTGGCTCATGTGCGGGCGACATATGAAATCTTTCGAGCGGGATCGTTGACAGTGCCCCTGGACTGGCTCATGTGCGGGCGACACATGAAATCTTTCGAGCGGGATCGTTGCCAGTGCCCCTGGACTGGCTAATGTGCGGGCGATACATGATATCTTTCGAGCGAGATCGTTGCCCCTGCCCCTGGACTGGCTCTTGTGCAGGTGACACATGATATGTTTCGAGCGAGATCGTTGCCGGTGCACCTGAACTGGCTCTTGTGCGGGCGATACATGATATTTTTCGAGCGAGATCGTTGCCAGTGCCCCTGGACTGGCTCTTGGGCGGGGCCGTTGTAGGTTTTTCAAGCGAGATCGTTGCCGGTGCCCCTGGACTGGCTCATGTGCGGGCGACACATGAAATCTTTCGAGCGGGATCGTTGCCAGCACCTCTCGACTGGCTCATGTGCGGGCGACACATGAAATCTTTCGAGCGGGATCGTTGCCAGTGCCCCTGGACTGGCTCATGTGCGGGCGACACATGAAATCTTTCGAGCGCCATCGTTGCCAGTGCCCTTGGACTGGCTCATGTGCGGGCGACACATGAAATCTTTCGAGCGGGATCGTTGCCAGTGCCGCTGGATTGGCTCATGTGCGGGCGACACATGAATGTTTTGAGCGAGATCGTTGCCGGTGCCCCTGAACTGGCTCTTGTGCGGGGCCGTTGTAGGATTTTCGAGCGAGATCGTTGCCAGTGCTCCTGCACTGGCTCAGGTGCGGGCGACACATGAAATCTTTGGAGCGGGATCGTTGACAGTGCCCCTGGACTGTCTCATGTGCGGGCGACACATGATATCTTTCGAGCGGGATCGTTGTCAGTGCCCCTGGACTGGCTCTTGTGCAGGTGACACATGAAATGTTTCGAGCGAGATCGTTGCCGGTGCCCCTGGGCTGGCTCTTGTGCGGGCGACACATGAAATCTTTCGAGAAGGATCGTTGCCAGTGCCACTGGACTGGCTCATGTGCGGGCCACACATGAAATCTTTCGAGCAGGATCGTTGCCAGTGCCCCTGGACTGGCTTATGTGCGGGCGACACATGAAATCTTTCGAGCAGGATCATTGCCCGTGCCCCTGGACTGGCTCATGTGCGGGCGACACATGAAATCTTTCGAGCGAGATCGTTGCCGGTGCCCCTGGGCTGGCTCATGTGCGGGTGACACGTGAGGTTTATCAAGCGAGATCGTTGCCGGTGCCGCTGGACTGGCTCATGTGCGGGCGGCACGTGAAATCTTTCGAGCGGGATCGTTGCCAGTGCCCCTGGACTGGCTAATGTGCGAGCGATACATGATATCTTTCGAGCGAGATCGTTGCCGGTGCACCTGAACTGGCTCTTGTGCGGGGCCGTCGTAGGATTTTCGAGCGGGATCGTTGCCAGTGCCCATGGACAGGCTCATGTGCGGGCGACACATGAACTCTTTCGACCGAGATCGTTGCCGGTGCCCCTGGGCTGGCTCATATGCGGGTGACACATGAGGTTTTTTCGAGCGAGATCGTTGCCGGTGCCCCTTGACTGGCCCATGTGCGGGCGACGCATGAAATCTTTCGGGCGGGATCGTTGCCAGTGCCCCTGGACTTGCTCATGTGCGGGCGACACATGAAATCTTTCGAGCGGGATCGTTGCCAGTGCCCCTGGACTGGCTCATGTGCGGGCGACACATGAAATCTTTCGAGTGGATCGTTGCCAGTGCCCCTGGACTGGCTCATGTGCGGGCGATACATGATATTTTTCGAGCGAGATCGTTGCCAGTGCCCCTAGACTGGCTCTTGTGCAGGTGACACATGAAATGTTTCGAGCAAGATCGTTGCCGGTGCTCCTGAACTGGCTCTTGTGCGGGGCCGTCGTAGGATTTTTGTGCGGGATCGTTGCCAGTGCCCCTGGACTTGCTCACGTGCGCTCGACACATGAAATCTTTCGAGCAGGATCGTTGCCAGTGCCCCTGGACTAGCTCATGTGCGGGAGACACCTGAAATCTTTCGAGCGAGATCGTTGTCAGTGCCCCTCGACTGGCTCATGTGCGGGCGACACATGAAATCTTTCGAGCCGCATCGTTGCCAGTGCCCCTCGCCTGGCTCATGTGCGGGCGACACATGAAATATTTCGTGCGGGATCGTTGCCAGTGCCCCACTACTGGCTCATGTGCGGGCGACACATGAAACCTTTCGAGCGAGATCGTTGCCGGTGCCCCTGGACTGGCTCTTGTGAAGGTGACACGTGAGGTTTTTCGAGCGAGATCGTTGCCAGTGCACCTGGACTGGCTCATGTGCGGGCGACACATGAAATCTTTCGAGCGCCATCGTTACCAGTGCCCTTGGACTGGCACATGTGCGGGCGACACATGAAATCTTTCGAGCGAGATCGTTGCCGGTGCCCCTGAACTGGCTCTTGTGCGGGGCAGTTGTAGGATTTTCGAGCGAGATCGTTGCCAGTGCCCCTGGACTGGCTCATGTGCGGGCGACACATGAAATCTTTCGAGCGGGATCGTGACCAGTGCCCTTGGACTGGCTCATGTGCGGGCAACACGTGAAATCTTTCGAGCGGGGTCGTTGCCAGTACACCTGGACTGGCTCATGTGCGGGCGACACATGAAATGTTTCGAGCGAGATCGTTGCCGGTGCCCCTGAACTGGCTCTTATGCGGGGCCGTTGTAGGATTTTCGAGCGAGATCGTTGCCAGTGCTCCTGCACTGGCTCATGTGCGGGCGACACATGAAATCTTGCGAGTGGGATCGTTGCCAGTGCCCCTGGACTGGCTCATGTGCGGGCGACACATGAAATCTTTCTAGCGGGATCGTTGCCAATGACCCTGGACTGGCTCATGTGCGGGCGACACATGAAATCTTTGGAGCGGGATCGTTGCCAATGCCCCTGGACTGGCTCATGTACGGGCGATGCATGATATCTTTCTAGCGAGATCGTTGCCAGTGCCCCTGGACTGGTTCATGTGCGGGCGACACATGAAATCTTTCGAGCAGGATCATTGCCCGTGACCTGGACTGGCTCATGTGCGGGCGACACATGAAATCTTTCGAGCGAGAACGTTGCCGGTGCCCCTGTGTAGGCTCATGTGCGGGTGACACATGAGGTTTATCAAGCGAGATCGTTGCCTGTGCCCCTGGACTGGCTCATGTGCGGGCGACACATGAAATCTTTCGAGCGGGATCGTTGCCAGTGCCCCTGGACTGGCTAATGTTCATGTGACACATGAAGTGTTTCGAGCGAGATCGTTGCCGGTGCACATGAACTGGCTCTTGTGCGGGGCCGTCGTAGGATTTTCGAGCGGGATCGATGCCAGTGCCCTTGGACAGGCTCATGTGCGGGCGACACATGAAATCTTTCGACCGAGATCGTTGCCGGTGCCCCTGGGCTGGCTCATATGCGGGTGACACATGAGGTTTTTTCGAGCGAGATCGTTGCCGGTGCCCCTTGACTGGCCCATGTGCGGGCGACGCATGAAATCTTTCGGGCGGGATCGTTGCCAGTGCCCCTGGACTTGCTAATGTGCGGGTGACACATGAAATCTTTCGAGCGGGATCGTTGCCAGTACCCCTGGACTGGCTCATGTGCGGGCGACACATGAAATCTTTCGAGCGGGATCATTGCCAGTGCCCCTGGACTGGCTCATGTGCGGGCGATACATGATATTTTTCGAGCGAGATCGTTGCCAGTGCCCCTGGACTGGCTCATGTGCGGGAGACACCTGAAATCTTTCGAGCGAGATCGTTGTCAGTGCCCCTCGACTGGCTCATGTGCGGGTGACACATGAAATCTTTCGAGCCGTATCGTTGCCAGTGCCTCTCGACTGGCTCATGTGCGGGCGACACATGAAATATTTCGAGCGGGATCGTTGCCAGTGCCCCTCGACTGGCTCATGTGCGGGCGACACATGAAATCTTTCGAGCGCCAGCGTTGCCAGTGCCCTTGGACTGGCTCATGTGCGGGCGACACATGAAATCTTTCGAGCGGGATCGTTGCCGGTGCCCCTGGGCTGGCACATATGCGGGTGACACATGAGGTTTTTTCGAGCGAGATCGTTGCCGGTGCCCCTTGACTGGCCCATGTGCGGGCGACGCATGAAATCTTTCGGGCGGGATCGTTGCCAGTGCCCCTGGACTTGCTCATGTGCGGGCGACACATGTAATCTTTCGAGCGGGATCGTTGCCAGTGCCCCTGGACTGGCTCATGTGCGGGCGACACATGAAATCTTTCGAGCGGGATCGTTGCCAGTGCCCCTGGACTGGCTCATGTGCGGGCGATACATGATATTTTTCGAGCGAGATCGTTGCCAGTGCCCCTAGACTGGCTCTTGTGCAGGTGACACATGAAATGTTTCGAGCAAGATCGTTGCCGGTGCTCCTGAACTGGCTCTTGTGCGGGGCCGTCGTAGGATTTTCGAGCGGGATCGTTGCCAGTGCCCCTGGACTTGCTCACGTGCGCTCGACACATGAAATCTTTCGAGCAGGATCGTTGCCAGTGCCCCTGGACTAGCTCATGTGCGGGAGACACCTGAAATCTTTCGAGCGAGATCGTTGTCAGTGCCCCTCGACTGGCTCATGTGCGGGCGACACATGAAATTTTTCTAGCCGTATCGTTGCCAGTGCCCCTCGACTGGCTCATGTGCGGGCGACACATGAAATATTTCGTGCGGGATCGTTGCCAGTGCCCCACTACTGGCTCATGTGCGGGCGACACATGAAACCTTTCGAGCGAGATCGTTGCCGGTGCCCCTGGACTGGCTCTTGTGAAGGTGACACGTGAGGTTTTTCGAGCGAGATCGTTGCCAGTGCACCTGGACTGGCTCATGTGCGGGCGACACATGAAATCTTTCGAGCGCCATCGTTACCAGTGCCCTTGGACTGGCTCATGTGCGGGCGACACATGAAATCTTTCGAGCGTGATCGTTGCCGGTGCCCCTGAACTGGCTCTTGTGCGGGGCCGTTGTAGGATTTTCGAGCGAGATCGTTGCCAGTACCTCTGGACTGGCTCATGTGCGGTCGACACATGAAATCTTTCGACCGAGATCGTTGCCGGTGCCCCTGGGCTGGCTCATATGCGGGTGACACATGAGGTTTTTTCGAGCGAGATCGTTGCCGGTGCCCCTTGACTGGCCCATGTGCGGGCGACGCATGAAATCTTTCGGGCGGGATCGTTGCCAGTGCCCCTGGACTTGCTTATGTGCGGGTGACACATGAAATCTTTCGAGCGGGATCGTTGCCAGTGCCCCTGGACTGGCTCATGTGCGGGCGACACATGAAATCTTTCGAGCGGGATCATTGCCAGTGCCCCTGGACTGGCTCATGTGCGGGCGATACATGATATTTTTCGAGCGAGATCGTTGCCAGTGCCCCTGGACTGGCTCATATGCGGGAGACACCTGAAATCTTTCGAGCGAGATCGTTGCCAATGCCCCTGGACTGGCTCATGTGCGGGCGACACATGAAATCTTTCGAGCCGTATCGTTGCCAGAGCCTCTCGACTGGCTCATGTGCGGGCGACACATGAAATATTTCGAGCGGGATCGTTGCCAGTGCCCCTGGACTGGCTCATGTGCGGGCGACACATGAAATCTTTCGAGCGCCATCGTTGCCAGTGCCCTTGGACTGGCTCATGTGCGGGCGACACATGAAATCTTTCGAGCGGGATCGTTGCCGGTGCCCCTGGGCTGGCACATATGCGGGTGACACATGAGGTTTTTTCGAGCGAGATCGTTGCCGGTGCCCCTTGACTGGCCCATGTGCGGGCGACGCATGAAATCTTTCGGGCGGGATCGTTGCCAGTGCCCCTGGACTTGCTCATGTGCGGGCGACACATGTAATCTTTCGAGCGGGATCGTTGCCAGTGCCCCTGGACTGGCTCATGTGCGGGCGACACATGAAATCTTTCGAGCGGGATCGTCGCCAGTGCCCCTGGACTGGCTCATGTGCGGGCGATACATGATATTTTTCGAGCGAGATCGTTGCCAGTGCCCCTGGACTGGCCCATGTGCGGGCGACGCATGAAATCTTTCGAGCGCCATCGTTGCCAGTGCCCTTGGACTGGCTCATGTGCGGGCGACACATGAAATCTTTGGAGCGGGATCGTTGACAGTGCCCCTGGACTGTCTCATGTGCGGGCGACACATGATATCTTTCGAGCGAGATCGTTGCCAGTGCCCCTGGACTGGCTCTTGTGCAGGTGACACATGAAATGTTTCGAGCGAGATCGTTGCCGGTGCCCCTGGGCTGGCTCTTGTGCGGACGACACATGAAATCTTTCGAGAAGGATCGTTGCCAGTGCCCCTGGACTGGCTCATGTGCGGGCCACACATGAAATCTTTCGAGCAGGATCGTTGCCAGTGCCCCTGGACTGGCTCATGTGCGGGCGACACATGAAATCTTTCGAGCAGGATCATTGCCCGTGCCCCTGGACTGGCTCATGTGCGGGCGACACATGAAATCTTTCGAGCGAGATCGTTGCCGGTGCCCCTGGGCTGGCTCATGTGCGGGTGACACATGAGGTTTATCAAGCGAGATCGTTGCCGGTGCCCCTGGACTGGCTAATGTGCGACCGATACATGATATCTTTCGAGCGAGATCGTTGCCAGTGCCCCTGGACTGGCTCTTGTGCATGTGACACATGAAGTGTTTCGAGCGAGATCGTTGCCGGTGCACCTGAACTGGCTCTTGTGCGGGGCCGTCGTAGGATTTTCGAGCGGGATCGTTGCCAGTGCCCATGGACAGGCTCATGTGCGGGCGACACATGAAATCTTTCGACCGAGATCGTTGCCGGTGCCCCTGGGCTGGCTCATATGCGGGTGACACATGAGGTTTTTTCGAGCGAGATCGTTGCCGGTGCCCCTTGACTGGCTCATGTGCGGGCGACACATGAAATCTTTCGAGTGGGATCGTTGCCAGTGCCCCTGGACTGGCTCATGTGCGGGCGACGCATGAAATCTTTCGGGCGGGATCGTTGCCAGTGCCCCTGGACTTGCTCATGTGCGGGCGACACATGAAATCTTTCGAGCGGGATCGTTGCCAGTGCCCCTGGACTGGCTCATGTGCGGGCGACACATGAAATCTTTCGAGTGGGATCGTTGCCAGTGCCCCTGGACTGGCTCATGTGCGGTCGATACATGATATTTTTCGAGCGAGATCGTTGCCAGTGCCCCTAGACTGGCTCTTGTGCAGGTGACACATGAAATGTTTCGAGGAAGATCGTTGCCGGTGCTCCTGAACTGGCTCTTGTGCGGGGCCGTCGTAGGATTTTTGAGCGGGATCGTTGCCAGTGCCCCTGGACTTGCTCACGTGCGCTCGACACATGAAATCTTTCGAGCAGGATCGTTGCCAGTGCCCCTGGACTAGCTCATGTGCGGGAGACACCTGAAATCTTTCGAGCGAGATCGTTGTCAGTGCCCCTCGACTGGCTCATGTGCGGGCGACACATGAAATCTTTCTAGCCGTATCGTTGCCAGTGCCCCTCGACTGGCTCATGTGCGGGCGACACATGAAATATTTCGTGCGGGATCGTTGCCAGTGCCCCACTACTGGCTCATGTGCGGGCGACACATGAAATGTTTCGAGCGAGATCGTTGCCGGTGCCCCTGAACTGGCTCTTATGCGGGGCCGTTGTAGGATTTTCGAGCGAGATCGTTGCCAGTGCTCCTGCACTGGCGACACATGAAATCTTGCGAGGGGGATCGTTGCAAGTGCCCCTGGACTGGCTCATGTGCGGGCGACACATGAAATATTTCGTGCGGGATCGTTGCCAGTGCCCTACTACTGGCTCATGTGCGGGCGACACATGAAACCTTTCGATCGAGATCGTTGCCGGTGCCCCTGGACTGGCTCTTGTGAAGGTGACACGTGAGGTTTTTCGAGCGAGATCGTTGCCTGTGCACCTGGACTGGCTCATGTGCGGGCGACACATGAAATCTTTCGAGCGCCATCGTTACCAGTGCCCTTGGACTGGCTCATGTGCGGGCGACACATGAAATCTTTCGAGCGTGATCGTTGCCGGGGCCCCTGAACTGGCTCTTGTGCGGGGCCGTTGTAGGATTTTCGAGCGAGATCGTTGCCAGTACCTCTGGACTGGCTCATGTGCGGGCGACACATGAAATCTTTCGAGCGAGATCGTTGCCGGTGCCCCTGAACTGGCTCTTGTGCGGGGCCGTTGTAGGATTTTCGTGCGAGATCGTTGCCAGTGCCCCTGGACTGGCTCATGTGCGGGCGACACATGAAATCTTTCGAGCGGGATCGTGACCAGTGCCCTTGGACTGGCTCATGTGCGGGCAACACGTTAAATCTTTCTAGCGGGGTCGTTGCCAGTACACCTGGACTGGCTCATGTGCGGGCGACACATGAAATGTTTCGAGCGAGATCGTTGCCGGTGCCCCTGAACTGGCTCTTATGCGGGGCCGTTGTAGGATTTTCGAGCGAGATCGTTGCCAGTGCTCCTGCACTGGCTCATGAGCGGGCGACACATGAAATCTTGCGAGGGGGATCGTTGCAAGTGCCCCTGGACTGGCTCATGTGCGGGCGACATATGAAATCTTTCGAGCGGGATCGTTGACAGTGCCCCTGGACTGGCTCATGTGCGGGCGACACATGAAATCTTTCGAGCGGGATCGTTGCCAGTGCCCCTGGACTGGCTAATGTGCGGGCGATACATGATATCTTTCGAGCGAGATCGTTGCCCCTGCCCCTGGACTGGCTCTTGTGCAGGTGACACATGATATGTTTCGAGCGAGATCGTTGCCGGTGCACCTGAACTGGCTCTTGTGCGGGCGATACATGATATTTTTCGAGCGAGATCGTTGCCAGTGCCCCTGGACTGGCTCTTGGGCGGGGCCGTTGTAGGTTTTTCAAGCGAGATCGTTGCCGGTGCCCCTGGACTGGCTCATGTGCGGGCGACACATGAAATCTTTCGAGCGGGATCGTTGCCAGCACCTCTCGACTGGCTCATGTGCGGGCGACACATGAAATATTTCGAGCGGGATCGTTGCCAGTGCCCCTGGACTGGCTCATGTGCGGGCGACACATGAAATCTTTCGAGCGCCATCGTTGCCAGTGCCCTTGGACTGGCTCATGTGCGGGCGACACATGAAATCTTTCGAGCGGGATCGTTGCCAGTGCCGCTGGATTGGCTCATGTGCGGGCGACACATGAATGTTTTGAGCGAGATCGTTGCCGGTGCCCCTGAACTGGCTCTTGTGCGGGGCCGTTGTAGGATTTTCGAGCGAGATCGTTGCCAGTGCTCCTGCACTGGCTCAGGTGCGGGCGACACATGAAATCTTTGGAGCGGGATCGTTGACAGTGCCCCTAGACTGTCTCATGTGCGGGCGACACATGATATCTTTCGAGCGAGATCGTTGTCAGTGCCCCTGGACTGGCTCTTGTGCAGGTGACACATGAAATGTTTCGAGCGAGATCGTTGCCGGTGCCCCTGGGCTGGCTCTTGTGCGGGCGACACATGAAATCTTTCGAGAAGGATCGTTGCCAGTGCCACTGGACTGGCTCATGTGCGGGCCACACATGAAATCTTTCGAGCAGGATCGTTGCCAGTGCCCCTGGACTGGCTCATGTGCGGGCGACACATGAAATCTTTCGAGCAGGATCATTGCCCGTGCCCCTGGACTGGCTCATGTGCGGGCGACACATGAAATCTTTCGAGCGAGATCGTTGCCGGTGCCCCTGGGCTGGCTCATGTGCGGGTGACACGTGAGGTTTATCAAGCGAGATCGTTGCCGGTGCCGCTGGACTGGCTCATGTGCGGGCGGCACGTGAAATCTTTCGAGCGGGATCGTTGCCAGTGCCCCTGGACTGGCTAATGTGCGAGCGATACATGATATCTTTCGAGCGAGATCGTTGCCAGTGCCCCTGGACTGGCTATTGTGCATGTGACACATGAAGTGTTTCGAGCGAGATCGTTGCCGGTGCACCTGAACTGGCTCTTGTGCGGGGCCGTCGTAGGATTTTCGAGCGGGATCGTTGCCAGTGCCCATGGACAGGCTCATGTGCGGGCGACACATGAAATCTTTCGACCGAGATCGTTGCCGGTGCCCCTGGGCTGGCTCATATGCGGGTGACACATGAGGTTTTTTCGAGCGAGATCGTTGCCGGTGCCCCTTGACTGGCCCATGTGCGGGCGACGCATGAAATCTTTCGGGCGGGATCGTTGCCAGTGCCCCTGGACTTGCTCATGTGCGGGCGACACATGAAATCTTTCGAGCGGGATCGTTGCCAGTGCCCCTGGACTGGCTCATGTGCGGGCGACACATGAAATCTTTCGAGTGGGATCGTTGCCAGTGCCCCTGGACTGGCTCATGTGCGGGCGATACATGATATTTTTCGAGCGAGATCGTTGCCAGTGCCCCTAGACTGGCTCTTGTGCAGGTGACACATGAAATGTTTCGAGCAAGATCGTTGCCGGTGCTCCTGAACTGGCTCTTGTGCGGGGCCGTCGTAGGATTTTTGAGCGGGATCGTTGCCAGTGCCCCTGGACTTGCTCACGTGCGCTCGACACATGAAATCTTTCGAGCAGGATCGTTGCCAGTGCCCCTGGACTAGCTCATGTGCGGGAGACACCTGAAATCTTTCGAGCGAGATCGTTGTCAGTGCCCCTCGACTGGCTCATGTGCGGGCGACACATGAAATCTTTCGAGCCGCATCGTTGCCAGTGCCCCTCGACTGGCTCATGTGCGGGCGACACATGAAATATTTCGTGCGGGATCGTTGCCAGTGCCCCACTACTGGCTCATGTGCGGGCGACACATGAAACCTTTCGAGCGAGATCGTTGCCGGTGCCCCTGGACTGGCTCTTGTGAAGGTGACACGTGAGGTTTTTCGAGCGAGATCGTTGCCAGTGCACCTGGACTGGCTCATGTGCGGGCGACACATGAAATCTTTCGAGCGCCATCGTTACCAGTGCCCTTGGACTGGCACATGTGCGGGCGACACATGAAATCTTTCGAGCGTGATCGTTGCCGGTGCCCCTGAACTGGCTCTTGTGCGGGGCCGTTGTAGGATTTTCGAGCGAGATCGTTGCCAGTACCTCTGGACTGGCTCATGTGCGGGCGACACATGAAATCTTTCGAGCGAGATCGTTGCCGGTGCCCCTGAACTGGCTCTTGTGCGGGGCAGTTGTAGGATTTTCGAGCGAGATCGTTGCCAGTGCCCCTGGACTGGCTCATGTGCGGGCGACACATGAAATCTTTCGAGCGGGATCGTGACCAGTGCCCTTGGACTGGCTCATGTGCGGGCAACACGTGAAATCTTTCGAGCGGGGTCGTTGCCAGTACACCTGGACTGGCTCATGTGCGGGCGACACATGAAATGTTTCGAGCGAGATCGTTGCCGGTGCCCCTGAACTGGCTCTTATGCGGGGCCGTTGTAGGATTTTCGAGCGAGATCGTTGCCAGTGCTCCTGCACTGGCTCATGTGCGGGCGACACATGAAATCTTGCGAGTGGGATCGTTGCCAGTGCCCCTGGACTGGCTCATGTGCGGGCGACACATGAAATCTTTCTAGCGGGATCGTTGCCAATGACCCTGGACTGGCTCATGTGCGGGCGACACATGAAATCTTTGGAGCGGGATCGTTGCCAATGCCCCTGGACTGGCTCATGTACGGGCGATGCATGATATCTTTCGAGCGAGATCGTTGCCAGTGCCCCTGGACTGGTTCATGTGCGGGCGACACATGAAATCTTTCGAGCAGGATCATTGCCCGTGACCCTGGACTGGCTCATGTGCGGGCGACACATGAAATCTTTCGAGCGAGATCGTTGCCGGTGCCCCTGTGTAGGCTCATGTGCGGGTGACACATGAGGTTTATCAAGCGAGATCGTTGCCTGTGCCCCTGGACTGGCTCATGTGCGGGCGACACATGAAATCTTTCGAGCGGGATCGTTGCCAGTGCCCCTGGACTGGCTAATGTTCATGTGACACATGAAGTGTTTCGAGCGAGATCGTTGCCGGTGCACATGAACTGGCTCTTGTGCGGGGCCGTCGTAGGATTTTCGAGCGGGATCGTTGCCAGTGCCCTTGGACAGGCTCATGTGCGGGCGACACATGAAATCTTTCGACCGAGATCGTTGCCGGTGCCCCTGGGCTGGCTCATATGCGGGTGACACATGAGGTTTTTTCGAGCGAGATCGTTGCCGGTGCCCCTTGACTGGCCCATGTGCGGGCGACGCATGAAATCTTTCGGGCGGGATCGTTGCCAGTGCCCCTGGACTTGCTAATGTGCGGGTGACACATGAAATCTTTCGAGCGGGATCGTTGCCAGTGCCCCTGGACTGGCTCATGTGCGGGCGACACATGAAATCTTTCGAGCGGGATCATTGCCAGTGCCCCTGGACTGGCTCATGTGCGGGCGATACATGATATTTTTCGAGCGAGATCGTTGCCAGTGCCCCTGGACTGGCTCATGTGCGGGAGACACCTGAAATCTTTCGAGCGAGATCGTTGTCAGTGCCCCTCGACTGGCTCATGTGCGGGTGACACATGAAATCTTTCGAGCCGTATCGTTGCCAGTGCCTCTCGACTGGCTCATGTGCGGGCGACACATGAAATATTTCGAGCGGGATCGTTGCCAGTGCCCCTCGACTGGCTCATGTGCGGGCGACACATGAAATCTTTCGAGCGCCATCGTTGCCAGTGCCCTTGGACTGGCTCATGTGCGGGCGACACATGAAATCTTTCGAGCGGGATCGTTGCCGGTGCCCCTGGGCTGGCACATATGCGGGTGACACATGAGGTTTTTTCGAGCGAGATCGTTGCCGGTGCCCCTTGACTGGCCCATGTGCGGGCGACGCATGAAATCTTTCGGGCGGGATCGTTGCCAGTGCCCCTGGACTTGCTCATGTGCGGGCGACACATGTAATCTTTCGAGCGGGATCGTTGCCAGTGCCCCTGGACTGGCTCATGTGCGGGCGACACATGAAATCTTTCGAGCGGGATCGTTGCCAGTGCCCCTGGACTGGCTCATGTGCGGGCGATACATGATATTTTTCGAGCGAGATCGTTGCCAGTGCCCCTAGACTGGCTCTTGTGCAGGTGACACATGAAATGTTTCGAGCAAGATCGTTGCCGATGCTCCTGAACTGGCTCTTGTGCGGGGCCGTCGTAGGATTTTCGAGCGGGATCGTTGCCAGTGCCCCTGGACTTGCTCACGTGCGCTCGACACATGAAATCTTTCGAGCAGGATCGTTGCCAGTGCCCCTGGACTAGCTCATGTGCGGGAGACACCTGAAATCTTTCGAGCGAGATCGTTGTCAGTGCCCCTCGACTGGCTCATGTGCGGGCGACACATGAAATTTTTCTAGCCGTATCGTTGCCAGTGCCCCTCGACTGGCTCATGTGCGGGCGACACATGAAATATTTCGTGCGGGATCGTTGCCAGTGCCCCACTACTGGCTCATGTGCGGGCGACACATGAAACCTTTCGAGCGAGATCGTTGCCGGTGCCCCTGGACTGGCTCTTGTGAAGGTGACACGTGAGGTTTTTCGAGCGAGATCGTTGCCAGTGCACCTGGACTGGCTCATGTGCGGGCGACACATGAAATCTTTCGAGCGCCATCGTTACCAGTGCCCTTGGACTGGCTCATGTGCGGGCGACACATGAAATCTTTCGAGCGTGATCGTTGCCGGTGCCCCTGAACTGGCTCTTGTGCGGGGCCGTTGTAGGATTTTCGAGCGAGATCGTTGCCAGTACCTCTGGACTGGCTCATGTGCGGGCGACACATGAAATCTTTCGACCGAGATCGTTGCCGGTGCCCCTGGGCTGGCTCATATGCGGGTGACACATGAGGTTTTTTCGAGCGAGATCGTTGCCGGTGCCCCTTGACTGGCCCATGTGCGGGCGACGCATGAAATCTTTCGGGCGGGATCGTTGCCAGTGCCCCTGGACTTGCTTATGTGCGGGTGACACATGAAATCTTTCGAGCGGGATCGTTGCCAGTGCCCCTGGACTGGCTCATGTGCGGGCGACACATGAAATCTTTCGAGCGGGATCATTGCCAGTGCCCCTGGACTGGCTCATGTGCGGGCGATACATGATATTTTTCGAGCGAGATCGTTGCCAGTGCCCCTGGACTGGCTCATATGCGGGAGACACCTGAAATCTTTCGAGCGAGATCGTTGCCAATGCCCCTGGACTGGCTCATGTGCGGGCGACACATGAAATCTTTCGAGCCGTATCGTTGCCAGTGCCTCTCGACTGGCTCATGTGCGGGCGACACATGAAATATTTCGAGCGGGATCGTTGCCAGTGCCCCTGGACTGGCTCATGTGCGGGCGACACATGAAATCTTTCGAGCGCCATCGTTGCCAGTGCCCTTGGACTGGCTCATGTGCGGGCGACACATGAAATCTTTCGAGCGGGATCGTTGCCGGTGCCCCTGGGCTGGCACATATGCGGGTGACACATGAGGTTTTTTCGAGCGAGATCGTTGCCGGTGCCCCTTGACTGGCCCATGTGCGGGCGACGCATGAAATCTTTCGGGCGGGATCGTTGCCAGTGCCCCTGGACTTGCTCATGTGCGGGCGACACATGTAATCTTTCGAGCGGGATCGTTGCCAGTGCCCCTGGACTGGCTCATGTGCGGGCGACACATGAAATCTTTCGAGCGGGATCGTCGCCAGTGCCCCTGGACTGGCTCATGTGCGGGCGATACATGATATTTTTCGAGCGAGATCGTTGCCAGTGCCCCTAGACTGGCTCTTGTGCAGGTGACACATGAAATGTATCGAGCAAGATCGTTGCCGGTGCTCCTGAACTGGCTCTTGTGCGGGGCCGTCGTAGGATTTTCGAGCGGGATCGTTGCCAGTGCCCCTGGACTTGCTCACGTGCGCTCGACACATGAAATCTTTCGAGCAGGATCGTTGCCAGTGCCCCTGGACTAGCTCATGTGCGGGAGACACCTGAAATCTTTCGAGCGAGATCGTTGTCAGTGCCCCTCGACTGGCTCATGTGCGGGCGACACATGAAATCTTTCTAGCCGTATCGTTGCCAGTGCCCCTCGACTGGCTGATGTGCGGGCGACACATGAAATATTTCGTGCGGGATCGTTGCCAGTGCCCCACTACTGGCTCATGTGCGGGCGACACATGAAACCTTTCGAGCGAGATCGTTGCCGGTGCCCCTGGACTGGCTCTTGTGAAGGTGACACGTGAGGTTTTTCGAGCGAGATCGTTGCCAGTGCACCTGGACTGGCTCATGTGCGGGCGACACATGAAATCTTTCGAGCGCCATCGTTACCAGTGCCCTTGGACTGGCTCATGTGCGGGCGACACATGAAATCTTTCGAGCGTGATCGTTGCCGGTGCCCCTGATCTGGCTCTTGTGCCCGGCCGTTGTAGGATTTTCGAGCGAGATCGTTGCCAGTACCTCTGGACTGGCTCATGTGCGGGCGACACATGAAATCTTTCGAGCGAGATCGTTGCCGGTGCCCCTGAACTGGCTCTTGTGCGGGGCCGTTGTAGGATTTTCGAGCGAGATCGTTGCCAGTGCCCCTGGACTGGCTCATGTGCGGGCGACACATGAAATCTTTCGAGCGGGATCGTGGCCAGTGCCCTTGGACTGGCTCATGTGCGGGCGACACGTGAAATCTTTCGAGCGGGATCGTTGCCAGTACCCCTGGACTGGCTCATGTGCGGGCGACACATGAAATATTTCGAGCGAGATCGTTGCCGGTGCCCCTGAACTGGCTCTTATGCGGGGCCGTTGTAGGATTTTCGAGCGAGATCGTTGCCAGTGCTCCTGCACTGGCTCATGTGCGGGCGACACATGAAATCTTGCGAGTGGGATCGTTGCCAGTGCCCCTGGACTGGCTCATGTGCGGGCGACACATGAAATCTTTCTAGCGGGATCGTTGCCAATGACCCAGGACTGTCTCATGTGCGGGCGACACATGAAATCTTTGGAGCGGGATCGTTGCCAATGCCCCTGGACTGGCTCATGTGCGGGCGATGCATGATATCTTTCGAGCGAGATCGTTGCCAGTGCCCCTGGACTGGCTCAAGTGCGGGCGACACATGAAATCTTTCGAGCAGGATGATTGCCCGTGCCCCTGGACAGGCTCATGTGCGGGCAACACATGAAATCTTTCGAGCGAGATCGTTGCCGGTGCCGCTGGGCTGGCTCATGTGCGGGTGACACATGAGGTTTATCAAGCGAGATCGTTGCCAGTGCCCCGCGACTGGCTCATGTGCGGGCGATACATGATATTTTTCGAGCGAGATCGTTGCCAGTGCCCCTGGACTGGCTCATGTGCGGGAGACACCTGAAATCTTTCGAGCGTGATCGTTGTCAGTGCCCCTCGACTGGCTCATGTGCGGGCGACACATGAAATCTTTCGAGCCGAATCGTTGCCAGTGCCTCTCGACTGGCTCATGTGCGGGCGACACATGAAATCTGTCGAGCGCCATCGTTACCAGTGCCCTTGGACTGGCTCTTGTGCGGGGCCGTTGTAGGATTTTCGAGCGAGATCGTTGCCAGTACCTCTGGACTGGCTCATGTGCGGGCGACACATGAAATATTTCGAGCGGGATCGTTGCCAGTGCCCCTGGACTGGCTCATGTGCGGGCGACACATGAAATCTTTCGAGCGCCATCGTTGCCAGTGCCCTTGGACTGGCTCATGTGCGGGCGACACATGAAATCTTTCGAGCGGGATCGTTGCCAGTGCCGCTGGATTGGCTCATGTGCGGGCGACACATGAATGTTTTGAGCGAGATCGTTGCCGGTGCCCCTGAACTGGCTCTTGTGGGGGGCCGTTGTAGGATTTTCGAGCGAGATCGTTGCCAGTGCTCCTGCACTGGCTCAGGTGCGGGCGACACATGAAATCTTTGGAGCGGGATCGTTGACAGTGCCCCTGGACTGTCTCATGTGCGGGCGACACATGATATCTTTCGAGCGAGATCGTTGCCAATGCCCCTGGACTGGCTCTTGTGCAGGTGACACATGAAATGTTTCGAGCGAGATCGTTGCCGGTGCCCCTGGGCTGGCTCTTGTGCGGGCGACACATGAAATCTTTCGAGAAGGATCGTTGCCAGTGCCACTGGACTGGCTCATGTGCGGGCCACACATGAAATCTTTCGAGCAGGATCGTTGCCAGTGCCCCTGGACTGGCTCATGTGCGGGCGACACATGAAATCTTTCGAGCAGGATCATTGCCCGTGCCCCTGGACTGGCTCATGTGCGGGCGACACATGAAATCTTTCGAGCGAGATCGTTGCCGGTGCCCCTGGGCTGGCTCATGTGCGGGTGACACGTGAGGTTTATCAAGCGAGATCGTTGCCGGTGCCCCTGGACTGGCTCATGTGCGGGCGGCACGTGAAATCTTTCGAGCGGGATCGTTGCCAGTGCCCCTGGACTGGCTAATGTGCGAGCGATACATGATATCTTTCGAGCGAGATCGTTGCCAGTGCCCCTGGACTGGCTATTGTGCATGTGACACATGAAGTGTTTCGAGCGAGATCGTTGCCGGTGCACCTGAACTGGCTCTTGTGCGGGGCCGTCGTAGGATTTTCGAGCGGGATCGTTGCCAGTGCCCATGGACAGGCTCATGTGCGGGCGACACATGAAATCTTTCGACCGAGATCGTTGCCGGTGCCCCTGGGCTGGCTCATATGCGGGTGACACATGAGGTTTTTTCGAGCGAGATCGTTGCCGGTGCCCCTTGACTGGCCCATGTGCGGGCGACGCATGAAATCTTTCGGGCGGGATCGTTGCCAGTGCCCCTGGACTTGCTCATGTGCGGGCGACACATGAAATCTTTCGAGCGGGATCGTTGCCAGTGCCCCTGGACTGGCTCATGTGTGGGCGACACATGAAATCTTTCGAGTGTGATCGTTGCCAGTGCCCCTGGATTGGCTCATGTGCGGGCGATACATGATATTTTTCGAGCGAGATCGTTGCCAGTGCCCCTAGACTGGCTCTTGTGCAGGTGACACATGAAATGTTTCGAGCAAGATCGTTGCCGGTGCTCCTGAACTGGCTCTTGTGCGGGGCCGTCGTAGGATTTTTGAGCGGGATCGTTGCCAGTGCCACTGGACTTGCTCACGTGCGCTCGACACATGAAATCTTTCGAGCAGGATCGTTGCCAGTGCCCCTGGACTAGCTCATGTGCGGGAGACACCTGAAATCTTTCGAGCGAGATCGTTGTCAGTGCCCCTCGACTGGCTCATGTGCGGGCGACACATGAAATCTTTCGAGCCGTATCGTTGCCAGTGCCCCTCGACTGGCTCATGTGCGGGCGACACATGAAATATTTCGTGCGGGATCGTTGCCAGTGCCCCACTACTGGCTCATGTGCGGGCGACACATGAAACCTTTCGAGCGAGATCGTTGCCGGTGCCCCTGGACTGGCTCTTGTGAAGGTGACACGTGAGGTTTTTCGAGCGAGATCGTTGCCAGTGCACCTGGACTGGCTCATGTGCGGGCGACACATGAAATCTTTCGAGCACCATCGTTACCAGTGCCCTTGGACTGGCACATGTGCGGGCGACACATGAAATCTTTCGAGCGTGATCGTTGCCGGTGCCCCTGAACTGGCTCTTGTGCGGGGCCGTTGTAGGATTTTCGAGCGAGATCGTTGCCAGTACCTCTGGACTGGCTCATGTGCGGGCGACACATGAAATCTTTCGAGCGAGATCGTTGCCGGTGCCCCTGAACTGGCTCTTGTGCGGGGCAGTTGTAGGATTTTCGAGCGAGATCGTTGCCAGTGCCCCTGGACTGGCTCATGTGCGGGCGACACATGAAATCTTTCGAGCGGGATCGTGACCAGTGCCCTTGGACTGGCTCATGTGCGGGCAACACGTGAAATCTTTCGAGCGGGGTCGTTGCCAGTACACCTGGACTGGCTCATGTGCGGGCGACACATGAAATGTTTCGAGCGAGATCGTTGCCGGTGCCCCTGAACTGGCTCTTATGCGGGGCCGTTGTAGGATTTTCGAGCGAGATCGTTGCCAGTGCTCCTGCACTGGCTCATGTGCGGGCGACACATGAAATCTTGCGAGTGGGATCGTTGCCAGTGCCCCTGGACTGGCTCATGTGCGGGCGACACATGAAATCTTTCTAGCGGGATCGTTGCCAATGACCCTGGACTGGCTCATGTGCGGGCGACACATGAAATCTTTGGAGCGGGATCGTTGCCAATGCCCCTGGACTGGCTCATATACGGGCGATGCATGATATCTTTCGAGCGAGATCGTTGCCAGTGCCCCTGGACTGGTTCATGTGCGGGCGACACATGAAATCTTTCGAGCAGGATCATTGCCCGTGACCCTGGACTGGCTCATGTGCGGGCGACACATGAAATCTTTCGAGCGAGATCGTTGCCGGTGCCCCTGTGTAGGCTCATGTGCGGGTGACACATGAGGTTTATCAAGCGAGATCGTTGCCTGTGCCCCTGGACTGGCTCATGTGCGGGCGACACATGAAATCTTTCGAGCGGGATCGTTGCCAGTGCCCCTGGACTGGCTAATGTTCATGTGACACATGAAGTGTTTCGAGCGAGATCGTTGCCGGTGCACATGAACTGGCTCTTGTGCGGGGCCGTCGTAGGATTTTCGAGCGGGATCGTTGCCAGTGCCCTTGGACAGGCTCATGTGCGGGCGACACATGAAATCTTTCGACCGAGATCGTTGCCGGTGCCCCTGGGCTGGCTCATATGCGGGTGACACATGAGGTTTTTTCGAGCGAGATCGTTGCCGGTGCCCCTTGACTGGCCCATGTGCGGGCGACGCATGAAATCTTTCGGGCGGGATCGTTGCCAGTGCCCCTGGACTTGCTAATGTGCGGGTGACACATGAAATCTTTCGAGCGGGATCGTTGCCAGTGCCCCTGGACTGGCTCATGTGCGGGCGACACATGAAATCTTTCGAGCGGGATCATTGCCAGTGCCCCTGGACTGGCTCATGTGCGGGCGATACATGATATTTTTCGAGCGAGATCGTTGCCAGTGCCCCTGGACTGGCTCATGTGCGGGAGACACCTGAAATCTTTCGAGCGAGATCGTTGTCAGTGCCCCTCGACTGGCTCATGTGCGGGTGACACATGAAATCTTTCGAGCCGTATCGTTGCCAGTGCCTCTCGACTGGCTCATGTGCGGGCGACACATGAAATATTTCGAGCGGGATCGTTGCCAGTGACCCTCGACTGGCTCATGTGCGGGCGATACATGATATTTTTCGAGCGAGATCGTTGCCAGTGCCCCTAGACTGGCTCTTGTGCAGGTGACACATGAAATGTTTCGAGCAAGATCGTTGCCGGTGCTCCTGAACTGGCTCTTGTGCGGGGCCGTCGTAGGATTTTCGAGCGGGATCGTTGCCAGTGCCCCTGGACTTGCTCACGTGCGCTCGACACATGAAATCTTTCGAGCAGGATCGTTGCCAGTGCCCCTGGACTAGCTCATGTGCGGGAGACACCTGAAATCTTTCGAGCGAGATCGTTGTCAGTGCCCCTCGACTGGCTCATGTGCGGGCGACACATGAAATTTTTCTAGCCGTATCGTTGCCAGTGCCCCTCGACTGGCTCATGTGCGGGCGACACATGAAATATTTCGTGCGGGATCGTTGCCAGTGCCCCACTACTGGCTCATGTGCGGGCGACACATGAAACCTTTCGAGCGAGATCGTTGCCGGTGCCCCTGGACTGGCTCTTGTGAAGGTGACACGTGAGGTTTTTCGAGCGAGATCGTTGCCAGTGCACCTGGACTGGCTCATGTGCGGGCGACACATGAAATCTTTCGAGCGCCATCGTTACCAGTGCCCTTGGACTGGCTCATGTGCGGGCGACACATGAAATCTTTCGAGCGTGATCGTTGCCGGTGCCCCTGAACTGGCTCTTGTGCGGGGCCGTTGTAGGATTTTCGAGCGAGATCGTTGCCAGTACCTCTGGACTGGCTCATGTGCGGGCGACACATGAAATCTTTCGACCGAGATCGTTGCCGGTGCCCCTGGGCTGGCTCATATGCGGGTGACACATGAGGTTTTTTCGAGCGAGATCGTTGCCGGTGCCCCTTGACTGGCCCATGTGCGGGCGACGCATGAAATCTTTCGGGCGGGATCGTTGCCAGTGCCCCTGGACTTGCTAATGTGCGGGTGACACATGAAATCTTTCGAGCGGGATCGTTGCCAGTGCCCCTGGACTGGCTCATGTGCGGGCGACACATGAAATCTTTCGAGTGGGATCATTGCCAGTGCCCCTGGACTGGCTCATGTGCGGGCGATACATGATATTTTTCGAGCGAGATCGTTGCCAGTGCCCCTGGACTGGCTCATGTGCGGGAGACAGCTGAAATCTTTCGAGCGAGATCGTTGCCAATGCCCCTGGACTGGCTCATGTGCGGGCGACACATGAAATCTTTCGAGCCGTATCGTTGCCAGTGCCTCTCGACTGGCTCATGTGCGGGCGACACATGAAATATTTCGAGCGGGATCGTTGCCAGTGCCCCTGGACTGGCTCATGTGCGGGCGACACATGAAATCTTTCGAGCGCCATCGTTGCCAGTGCCCTTGGACTGGCTCATGTGCGGGCGACACATGAAATCTTTCGAGCGGGATCGTTGCCGGTGCCCCTGGGCTGGCACATATGCGGGTGACACATGAGGTTTTTTCGAGCGAGATCGTTGCCGGTGCCCCTTGACTGGCCCATGTGCGGGCGACGCATGAAATCTTTCGGGCGGGATCGTTGCCAGTGCCCCTGGACTTGCTCATGTGCGGGCGACACATGTAATCTTTCGAGCGGGATCGTTGCCAGTGCCCCTGGACTGGCTCATGTGCGGGCGACACATGAAATCTTTCGAGCGGGTTCGTCGCCAGTGCCCCTGGACTGGCTGATGTGCGGGCGATACATGATATTTTTCGAGCGAGATCGTTGCCAGTGCCCCTAGACTGGCTCTTGTGCAGGTGACACATGAAATGTTTCGAGCAAGATCGTTGCCGGTGCTCCTGAACTGGCTCTTGTGCGGGGCCGTCGTAGGATATTCGAGCGGGATCGTTGCCAGTGCCCCTGGACTTGCTCACGTGCGCTCGACACATGAAATCTTTCGAGCAGGATCGTTGCCAGTGCCCCTGGACTAGCTCATGTGCGGGAGACACCTGAAATCTTTCGAGCGAGATCGTTGTCAGTGCCCCTCGACTGGCTCATGTGCGGGCGACACATGAAATCTTTCTAGCCGTATCGTTGCCAGTGCCCCTCGACTGGCTCATGTGCGGGCGACACATGAAATATTTCGTGCGGGATCGTTGCCAGTGCCCCACTACTGGCTCATGTGCGGGCGACACATGAAACATTTCGAGCGAGATCGTTGCCGGTGCCCCTGGACTGGCTCTTGTGAAGGTGACACGTGAGGTTTTTCGAGCGAGATCGTTGCCAGGGCACCTGGACTGGCTCATGTGCGGGCGACACATGAAATCTTTCGAGCGCCATCGTTACCAGTGCCCTTGGACTGGCTCATGTGCGGGCGACACATGAAATCTTTCGAGCGTGATCGTTGCCGGTGCCCCTGATCTGGCTCTTGTGCCCGGCCGTTGTAGGATTTTCGAGCGAGATCGTTGCCAGTACCTCTGGACTGGCTCATGTGCGGGCGACACATGAAATCTTTCGAGCGAGATCGTTGCCGGTGCCCCTGAACTGGCTCTTGTGCGGGGCCGTTGTAGGATTTTCGAGCGAGATCGTTGCCAGTGCCCCTGGACTGGCTCATGTGCGGGCGACACATGAAATCTTTCGAGCGGGATCGTGGCCAGTGCCCTTGGACTGGCTCATGTGCGGGCGACACGTGAAATCTTTCGAGCGGGATCGTTGCCAGTACCCCTGGACTGGCTCATGTGCGGGCGACACATGAAATGTTTCGAGCGAGATCGTTGCCGGTGCCCCTGAACTGGCTCTTATGCGGGGCCGTTGTAGGATTTTCGAGCGAGATCGTTGCCAGTGCTCCTGCACTGGCTCATGTGCGGGCGACACATGAAATCTTGCGAGTGGGATCGTTGCCAGTGCCCCTGGACTGGCTCATGTGCGGGCGACACATGAAATCTTTGGAGCGGGATCGTTGCCAATGCCCCTGGACTGGCTCATGTGCGGGCGATGCATGATATCTTTCGAGCGAGTTCGTTGCCAGTGCCCCTGGACTGGCTCATGTGCGGGCGACACATGAAATCTTTCGAGCAGGATCATTGCCCGTGCCCCTGGACAGGCTCATGTGCGGGCAACACATGAAATCTTTCGAGCGAGATCGTTGCCGGTGCCCCTGGGCTGGCTCATGTGCGGGTGACACATGAGGTTTATCAAGCGAGATCGTTGCCAGTGCCCCGCGACTGGCTCATGTGCGGGCGATACATGATATTTTTCGAGCGAGATCGTTGCCAGTGCCCCTGGACTGGCTCATGTGCGGGAGACACCTGAAATCTTTCGAGCGTGATCGTTGTCAGTGCCCCTCGACTGGCTCATGTGCGGGCGACACATGAAATCTTTCGAGCCGTATCGTTGCCAGTGCCTCTCGACTGGCTCATGTGCGGGCGACACATGAAATATTTCGTGCGGGATCGTTGCCAGTGCCTCACTACTGGCTCATGTGCGGGTGACACATGAAACCTTTCGAGCGAGATCGTTGCCGGTGCCCCTGGACTGGCTCTTGTGCGGGTGACACGTGAGGTTTTTCGAGCGAGATCGTTGCCAGTGCACCTGGACTGGCTCATGTGCTGGCGACACATGAAATCTGTCGAGCGCCATCGTTACCAGTGCCCTTGGACTGGCTCTTGTGCGGGGCCGTTGTAGGATTTTCGAGCGAGATCGTTGCCAGTACCTCTGGACTGGCTCATGTGCGGGCGACACATGAAATCTTTCGAGCGAGATCGTTGCCGGTGCCCCTGAACTGGCTCTTGTGCGGGGCCGTTGTAGGATTTTCGAGCGAGATCGTTGCCAGTACCTCTGGACTGGCTCATGTGCGGGCGATGCATGATATCTTTCGAGCGAGATCGTTGCCAGTGCCCCTGGACTGGCTCTTGTGCAGGTGACACATGAAATGTTTCGAGCGAAATCTTTGCCGGTGCCCCTAAACTGGATCTTGTGCGGGGCCGTCGTAGGATTTTCGAGCGGGATCGTTGCCAGTGCCCCTGGACTGGCTCATGTGCGGGCGACACATGAAATCTTTCGACCGAGATTGTTGCCGGTGCCCCTGGGCTGGCACATGTGGGGGTGACGCATGAGGTTTTTAAAGCGAGATCGTTGCCAGTGCCCCTGGACTGGCTCATGTGCGAGCGACAAATGAAATCTTTTGAGCGGCGTCGCTGCCAGTGCCCCTGGGCTGGCTCTTGTGCGGGTGACACGTGTGGTTTTTTCGAGCGAGATCGTTGCCGGTACCCCTGGACTGGCCCATGTGCGGGCGACGCATGAAATCTTTCGGGCGGGATCGTTGCCAGTGCCCCTGGACTGGCTCATGTGCGGGCGACACATGAAATCTTTGGAGCGGGATCGTTGCCAGTGCCCCTGGACTGGCTCATGTGCGGGCGATACATGATATTTTTCGAGCGAGATCGTTGCCAGTGCCCCTGGACTGGCTTTTGGGCGGGGCCGTTGTAGGTTTTTCAAGCGAGATCGTTGCCGGTGCCCCTGGACTGGCTCATGTGCGGGCGACACATGAAATCTTTCGAGCGGGATCGTTGCCAGTACCTCTCGACTGGCTCATGTGCGGGCGACACATGAAATATTTCGAGCTGGCTCGTTGCCAGTGCCCCTGGACTGGCTCATGTGCGGGCAACACATGAAATCTTTCGAGCGCCATCGTTGCCAGTGCCCTTGGACTGGCTCATGTGCGGGCGACACATGAAATCTTTCGAGCGCCATCGTTACCAGTGCCCTTGGACTGGCTCATGTGCGGGCGACACATGAAATCTTTCGAGCGTGATCGTTGCCGGTGCCCCTGATCTGGCTCTTGTGCCCGGCCGTTGTAGGATTTTCGAGCGAGATCGTTGCCAGTACCTCTGGACTGGCTCATGTGCGGGCGACACATGAAATCTTTCGAGCGAGATCGTTGCCGGTGCCCCTGAACTGGCTCTTGTGCGGGGCCGTTGTAGGATTTTCGAGCGAGATCGTTGCCAGTGCCCCTGGACTGGCTCATGTGCGGGCGACACATGAAATCTTTCGAGCGGGATCGTGGCCAGTGCCCTTGGACTGGCTCATGTGCGGGCGACACGTGAAATCTTTCGAGCGGGATCGTTGCCAGTACCCCTGGACTGGCTCATGTGCGGGCGACACATGAAATGTTTCGAGCGAGATCGTTGCCGGTGCCCCTGAACTGGCTCTTATGCGGGGCCGTTGTAGGATTTTCGAGCGAGATCGTTGCCAGTGCTCCTGCACTGGCTCATGTGCGGGCGACACATGAAATCTTGCGAGTGGGATCGTTGCCAGTGCCCCTGGACTGGCTCATGTGCGGGCGACACATGAAATCTTTGGAGCGGGATCGTTGCCAATGCCCCTGGACTGGCTCATGTGCGGGCGATGCATGATATCTTTCGAGCGAGATCGTTGCCAGTGCCCCTGGACTGGCTCATGTGCGGGCGACACATGAAATCTTTCGAGCAGGATCATTGCCCGTGCCCCTGGACAGGCTCATGTGCGGGCAACACATGAAATCTTTCGAGCGAGATCGTTGCCGGTGCCCCTGGGCTGGCTCATGTGCGGGTGACACATGAGGTTTATCAAGCGAGATCGTTGCCAGTGCCCCGCGACTGGCTCATGTGCGGGCGATACATGATATTTTTCGAGCGAGATCGTTGCCAGTGCCCCTGGACTGGCTCATGTGCGGGAGACACCTGAAATCTTTCGAGCGTGATCGTTGTCAGTGCCCCTCGACTGGCTCATGTGCGGGCGACACATGAAATCTTTCGAGCCGTATCGTTGCCAGTGCCTCTCGACTGGCTCATGTGCGGGCGACACATGAAATATTTCGTGCGGGATCGTTGCCAGTGCCTCACTACTGGCTCATGTGCGGGTGACACATGAAACCTTTCGAGCGAGATCGTTGCCGGTGCCCCTGGACTGGCTCTTGTGCGGGTGACACGTGAGGTTTTTCGAGCGAGATCGTTGCCAGTGCACCTGGACTGGCTCATGTGCTGGCGACACATGAAATCTGTCGAGCGCCATCGTTACCAGTGCCCTTGGACTGGCTCTTGTGCGGGGCCGTTGTAGGATTTTCGAGCGAGATCGTTGCCAGTACCTCTGGACTGGCTCATGTGCGGGCGACACATGAAATCTTTCGAGCGAGATCGTTGCCGGTGCCCCTGAACTGGCTCTTGTCCGGGGCCGTTGTAGGATTTTCGAGCGAGATCGTTGCCAGTGCCCCTGGACTGGCTCATGTGCGGGCGACACATGAAATCTTTCGAGCGGGATCGTGGCCAGTGCCCTTGGACTGGCTCATGTGCGGGCGACACATGAAATCTTTGGAGCGGGATCGTTGCCAATGCCCCTGGACTGGCTCATGTGCGGGCGATGCATGATATCTTTCGAGCGAGATCGTTGCCAGTGCCCCTGGACTGGCTCTTGTGCAGGTGACACATGAAATGTTTCGAGCGAAATCTTTGCCGGTGCCCCTAAACTGGATCTTGTGCGGGGCCGTCGTAGGATTTTCGAGCGGGATCGTTGCCAGTGCCCCTGGACTGGCTCATGTGCGGGCGACACATGAAATCTTTCGACCGAGATTGTTGCCGGTGCCCCTGGGCTGGCACATGTGGGGGTGACGCATGAGGTTTTTAAAGCGAGATCGTTGCCAGTGCCCCTGGACTGGCTCATGTGCGAGCGACAAATGAAATCTTTTGAGCGGCGTCGCTGCCAGTGCCCCTGGGCTGGCTCTTGTGCGGGTGACACGTGTGGTTTTTTCGAGCGAGATCGTTGCCGGTACCCCTGGACTGGCCCATGTGCGGGCGACGCATGAAATCTTTCGGGCGGGATCGTTGCCAGTGCCCCTGGACTGGCTCATGTGCGGGCGACACATGAAATCTTTGGAGCGGGATCGTTGCCAGTGCCCCTGGACTGGCTCATGTGCGGGCGATACATGATATTTTTCGAGCGAGATCGTTGCCAGTGCCCCTGGACTGGCTTTTGGGCGGGGCCGTTGTAGGTTTTTCAAGCGAGATCGTTGCCGGTGCCCCTGGACTGGCTCATGTGCGGGCGACACATGAAATCTTTCGAGCGGGATCGTTGCCAGTACCTCTCGACTGGCTCATGTGCGGGCGACACATGAAATATTTCGAGCTGGCTCGTTGCCAGTGCCCCTGGACTGGCTCATGTGCGGGCAACACATGAAATCTTTCGAGCGCCATCGTTGCCAGTGCCCTTGGACTGGCTCATGTGCGGGCGACACATGAAATCTTTCGAGCGGGATCGTTGCCAGTGCCGCTGAATTGGCTCATGTGCGGGCGACACATGAATGTTTCGAGCGAGATCGTTGCCGGTGCCCCTGAACTGGCTCTTGTGCGGGGCCGTTGTAGGATTTTCGAGCGAGATCGTTGCCAGTGCTCCTGCACTGGCTCAGGTGAGGGCGACACATGAAATCTTTGGAGCGGGATCGTTGACAGTGCCCCTGGACTGGCTCTTGTGCGGGCGACACATGATATCTTTCGAGCGAGATCGTTGCCAGTGCCCCTGGGCTGGCTCTTGTGCGGGCCACACATGAAATCTTTCGAGCAGGATCGTTGCCAGTGCCCCTGGACTGGCTCATGTGCGGGCGACACATGAAATCTTTCGAGCAGGATCATTGCCCGTGCCCCTGGACTGGCTCATGTGCGGGCGACACATGAAATCTTTCGAGCGAGATCGTTGCCGGCGCCCCTGGGCTGGCTCATGTGCGGGTGACACATGAGGTTTTTCAAGCGAGATCGTTGCCGGTGCCCCTGGATTGGCTCATGTGCGGGCGACACATGAAATTTTTCGAGCGGGATCGTTGCCAGTGCCCCTGGACTGGCTAATGTGCGGGCGATACATGATATCTTTCGAGCGAGATCGTAGCCAGTGCCCCTGGACTGGCTCTTGCGCAGGTGACACATGAAATGTTTCGAGCGAGATCGTTGCCGGTGCACCTGAACTGGCTCTTGTGCGGGTGACGCATGAGGTTTTTCAAGCGAGATCGCTGCCATTGCCCCTTGACTCGCTCATGTGCGGGCGACACATGAAATCTTTTGAGCGGGGTCTCTGCCAGTGCCCCTGGGCTGGCTCTTGTGCGGGTGACACATGAGGTTTTTTGGAGCGATATCTTTGCCGGTGCTCCTGGACTGGCCCATGTGCAGGCGATACATGATATCTTTCGAGCGAGATCGTTGCCGGTGCACCTGAACTGGCTCTTGTGCGGGGCCGTCGTAGGATTTTCGAGCGGGATCGTTGCCCGTGCCCATGGACAGGCTCATGTGCGGGCGACACATGAAATCTTTCGACCGAGATCGTTGCCGATGCCCCTAGGCTGGCTCATATGCGGGTGACACATGAGGTTTTTTCGAGCGAGATCGTTGCCGGTGCCCCTTGACTGGCCCATGTGCGGGTGACGCATGAAATCTTTCGGGCGGGATCGTTGCCAGTGCCCCTGGACTTGCTCATGTGCGGGCGACACATGAAATCTTTCGAGCGGGATCGTTGCCAGTGCCCCTGGACTGGCTCATGTGCGGGCGACACATGAAATCTTTGGAGCGGGATCGTTGCCAGTGCCCCTGGACTGGCTCTTGTGCAGGTGACACATGAAATGTTTCGAGCAAGATCGTTGCCGCTGCTCCTGAACTGGCTCTTGTGCGGGGCCGTCGTAGGATTTTCGAGCGGGATCGTTGTCAGTGCCCCTCGACTGGCTCATGTGCGGGCGACACATGAAATCTTTCGACCGAGATCGTTGCCGATGCCCCTGGGCTGGCTCATATGCGGGTGACACATGAGGTTTTTTCGAGCGAGATCGTTGCCGGTGCCCCTTGACTGGCCCATGTGCGGGTGACGCATGAAATCTTTCGGGCGGGATCGTTGCCAGTGCCCCTGGACTGGCTCATGTGCGGGCGACACATGAAATCTTTGGAGCGGGATCGTTGCCAGTGCCCCTGGACTGGCTCTTGTGCAGGTGACACATGAAATGTTTCGAGCAAGATCGTTGCCGTTGCTCCTGAACTGGCTCTTGTGCGGGGCCGTCGTAGGATTTTCGAGCGGGATCGTTGTCAGTGCCCCTCGACTGGCTCATGTGCGGGCGACACATGAAATATTTCGTGCGGGATCGTTGCCAGTGCCCCACTACTGGCTCATGTGCGGGCGACACATGAAACCTTTCGAGCGAGATCGTTGCCGGTGCCCCCGGACTGGCTCATGTGCGGGCGACGCATGAAATCTTTGGAGCGGGATCGTTGCCAGTGCCCCTGGACTGGCTCATGTGCGGGCGATACATGATATCTTTCGAGCGAGATCGTTGCCAGTGCCCCTGGACTGGCTCTTGTGCAGGTGACATATGAAATGTTTCGGGCGAGATCGTTGCCGGTGCCCCTAAACTGGATCTTGTGCGGGCCCGTCGTAGGATTTTCGAGCGGGATCGTTGCCAGTGCACCTGGACTGGCTCTTGTGCGGGGCCGTCGTAAGATTTTCGAGCGGGATCGTTGCCCGTGCCCATGGACAGGCTCATGTGCGGGCGACAGATGAAATCTTTCGACCGAGATCGTTGCCGATGCCCCTAGGCTGGCTCATATGCGGGTGACACATGAGGTTTTTTCGAGCGAGATCGTTGCAGGTGCCCCTTGACTGGCCCATGTGCGGGTGACGCATGAAATCTTTCGGGCGGGATCGTTGCCAGTGCCCCTGGACTTGCTCATGTGCGGGCGACACATGAAATCTTTCGAGCGGGATCGTTGCCAGTGCCCCTGGACTGGCTCTTGTGCAGGTGACACATGAAATGTTTCGAGCAAGATCGTTGCCGCTGCTCCTGAACTGGCTCTTGTGCGGGGCCGTCGTAGGATTTTCGAGCGGGATCGTTGTCAGTGCCCCTCGACTGGCTCATGTGCGGGCGACACATGAAATCTTTCGACCGAGATCGTTGCCGATGCCCCTGGGCTGGCTCATATGCGGGTGACACATGAGGTTTTTTCGAGCGAGATCGTTGCCGGTGCCCCTTGACTGGCCCCTGTGCGGGTGACGCATGAAATCTTTCGGGCGGGATCGTTGCCAGTGCCCCTGGACTGGCTCATGTGCGGGCGACACATGAAATCTTTGGAGCGGGATCGTTGCCAGTGCCCCTGGACTGGCTCTTGTGCAGGTGACACATGAAATGTTTCGAGCAAGATCGTTGCCGTTGCTCCTGAACTGGCTCTTGTGCGGGGCCGTCGTAGGATTTTCGAGCGGGATCGTTGTCAGTGCCCCTCGACTGGCTCATGTGCGGGCGACACATGAAATATTTCGTGCGGGATCGTTGCCAGTGCCCCACTACTGGCTCATGTGCGGGCGACACATGAAACCTTTCGAGCGAGATCGTTGCCGGTGCCCCCGGACTGGCTCATGTGCGGGCGACGCACGAAATCTTTGGAGCGGGATCGTTGCCAGTGCCCCTGGACTGGCTCATGTGCGGGCGATACATGATATCTTTCGAGCGAGATCGTTGCCAGTGCCCCTGGACTGGCTCTTGTGCAGGTGACACATGAAATGTTTCGAGCGAGATCGTTGCCGGTGCCCCTAAACTGGATCTTGTGCGGGCCCGTCGTAGGATTTTCGAGCGGGATCGTTGCCAGTGCACCTGGACTGGCTCATGTGCGGGCGACACATGAAATCTTTCGAGCAGGATCGTTGCCAGCGCCCCTGAACTGGCTCATGTGCGGGCGACACATGAAATCTTTCGAGCGAGATCGTTGCCGGTGCCCCTGAACTGGCTCTTGTGCGGGGCCGTTGTAGGATTTTCGAGCGAGATCGTTGCCAGTGCCCCTGGACTGGCTCATGTGCGGGCGACACATGATATCTTTCGAGCGGGATCGTGGCCAGTGCCCTTGGACTGGCTCATGTGCGGGCGACACATGAAATCTTTCGAGCGGGATCGTTGCCAGTGCCCCTGTACTGGCTCATGTGCGGGCGACACATGAGATGTTTCTAGCGAGATCGTTGCCGGTACCCCTGAACTGGCTCTTATGCGGGGCCGTTGTAGGATTTTCGAGCGGGATCGTTGCCAATGCCCCTGGACTAGCTCATGTGCGGGCGACACATGAAATCTTTCGAGGGGGATCGTTGCCAGTGCCCCTGGACTGGCTCATGTGCGGGCGACACATGAAATGTTTCGAGCGGGATCGTTGCCAGTGCCCCTGGACTGGCTCATGTGCGGGCGACACATGAAATGTTTCGAGCGGGATCGTTGCCAGTGCCCCTGAGCTGGCTCATGTGCGGGTGACACATAAGGTTTTTCAAGCGAGATCGTTGCCGGTGCCCCTGGACTGGCACATGTGCGGGCGACACATGAAATCTATCGAGCGGGATCGTTGCCAGTGCCCCTGGACTGGCTCATGTGCGGGCGACACATGAAATCTTTCGAGCGGGATCGTTGCCAGTGCCCCTGGACTGGCTCATATGCGGGCGACACATGAAATCTTTCGAGCGAGATCGTTGCCGGTGCCCCTGAACTGGCTCTTGTGCGGGGCCGTTGTAGGATTTTCGAGCGAGATCGTTGCCAGTGCCCCTGGACTGGCTCATGTGCGGGCGACACATGATATCTTTCGAGCGGGATCGTGGCCAGTGCCGTTGGACTGGCTCATGTGCGGGCGACACATGAAATCTTTCGAGCGGGATCGTTGCCAGTGCCCCTGGACTGGCTCATGTGCGGGCGACACATGAGATGTTTCTAGCGAGATCGTTGCCGGTACCCCTGAACTGGCTCTTATGCGGGGCCGTTGTAGGATTTTCGAGCGGGATCGTTGCCAATGCCCCTGGACTAGCTCATGTGCGTGCGACACATGAAATCTTTCGAGCGGGATCGTTGCCAGTGCCCCTGGACTGGCTCATGTGCGGGCGACACATGAAATGTTTCGAGCGGGATCGTTGCCAGTGCCCCTGGACTGGCTCATGTGCGGGCGACACATGAAATGTTTCGAGCGGGATCGTTGCCAGTGCCCCTGAGCTGGCTCATGTGCGGGTGACACATAAGGTTTTTCAAGCGAGATCGTTGCCGGTGCCCCTGGACTGGCACATGTGCGGGCGACACATGAAATCTATCGAGCGGGATCGTTGCCAGTGCCCCTGGACTGGCTCATGTGCGGGCGACACATGAAATGTTTCGAGCGGGATCGTTGCCAGTGCGCCTGGACTGGCTCATATGCGGGCGACACATGAAATCTTTCGAGCGAGATCGTTGCCGGTGCCCCTGAACTGGCTCTTGTGCGGGGCCGTTGTAGGATTTTCGAGCGAGATCGTTGCCAGTGCCCCTGGACTGGCTCATGTGCGGGCGACACATGATATCTTTCGAGCGGGATCGTGGCCAGTGCCCTTGGACTTGCTCACGTGCGCTCGACACATGAAATCTTTCGAGCAGGATCGTTGCCAGTGCCCCTGGACTAGCTCATGTGCGGGAGACACCTGAAATCTTTCGAGCGAGATCGTTGTCAGTGCCCCTCGACTGGCTCATGTGCGGGCGACACATGAAATCTTTCTAGCCGTATCGTTGCCAGTGCCCCTCGACTGGCTCATGTGCGGGCGACACATGAAATATTTCGTGCGGGATCGTTGCCAGTGCCCCACTACTGGCTCATGTGCGGGCGACACATGAAACCTTTCGAGCGAGATCGTTGCCGGTGCCCCTGGACTGGCTCTTGTGAAGGTGACACGTGAGGTTTTTCGAGCGAGATCGTTGCCAGTGCACCTGGACTGGCTCATGTGCGGGCGACACATGAAATCTTTCGAGCAGGATCGTTGCCAGCGCCCCTGAACTGGCTCATGTGCGGGCGACACATGAAATCTTTCGAGCGAGATCGTTGCCGGTGCCCCTGAACTGCCTCTTGTGCGGGGCCGTTGTAGGATTTTCGAGCGAGATCGTTGCCAGTGCCCCTGGACTGGCTCATGTGCGGGCGACACATGATATCTTTCGAGCGGGATCGTGGCCAGTGCCCTTGGACTGGCTCATGTGCGGGCGACACATGAAATCTTTCGAGCGGGATCGTTGCCAGTGCCCCTGTACTGGCTCATGTGCGGGCGACACATGAGATGTTTCTAGCGAGATCGTTGCCGGTACCCCTGAACTGGCTCTTATGCGGGGCCGTTGTAGGATTTTCGAGCGGGATCGTTGCCAATGCCCCTGGACTAGCTCATGTGCGGGCGACACATGAAATCTTTCGAGCGGGATCGTTGCCAGTGCCCCTGGACTGGCTCATGTGCGGGCGACACATGAAATGTTTCGAGCGGGATCGTTGCCAGTGCCCCTGGACTGGCTCATGTGCGGGCGACACATGAAATGTTTCGAGCGGGATCGTTGCCAGTGCCCCTGAGCTGGCTCATGTGCGGGTGACACATAAGGTTTTTCAAGCGAGATCGTTGCCGGTGCCCCTGGACTGGCACATGTGCGGGCGACACATGAAATCTATCGAGCGGGATCGTTGCCAGTGCCCCTGGACTGGCTCATGTGCGGGCGACACATGAAATCTTTCGAGCGGGATCGTTGCCAGTGCCCCTGGACTGGCTCATATGCGGGCGACACATGAAATCTTTCGAGCGAGATCGTTGCCGGTGCCCCTGAACTGGCTCTTGTGCGGGGCCGTTGTAGGATTTTCGAGCGAGATCGTTGCCAGTGCCCCTGGACTGGCTCATGTGCGGGCGACACATGATATCTTTCGAGCGGGATCGTGGCCAGTGCCGTTGGACTGGCTCATGTGCGGGCGACACATGAAATCTTTCGAGCGGGATCGTTGCCAGTGCCCCTGGACTGGCTCATGTGCGGGCGACACATGAGATGTTTCTAGCGAGATCGTTGCCGGTACCCCTGAACTGGCTCTTATGCGGGGCCGTTGTAGGATTTTCGAGCGGGATCGTTGCCAATGCCCCTGGACTAGCTCATGTGCGTGCGACACATGAAATCTTTCGAGCGGGATCGTTGCCAGTGCCCCTGGACTGGCTCATGTGCGGGCGACACATGAAATGTTTCGAGCGGGATCGTTGCCAGTGCCCCTGGACTGGCTCATGTGCGGGCGACACATGAAATGTTTCGAGCGGGATCGTTGCCAGTGCCCCTGAGCTGGCTCATGTGCGGGTGACACATAAGGTTTTTCAAGCGAGATCGTTGCCGGTGCCCCTGGACTGGCACATGTGCGGGCGACACATGAAATCTATCGAGCGGGATCGTTGCCAGTGCCCCTGGACTGGCTCATGTGCGGGCGACACATGAAATGTTTCGAGCGGGATCGTTGCCAGTGCCCCTGGACTGGCTCATATGCGGGCGACACATGAAATCTTTCGAGCGAGATCGTTGCCGGTGCCCCTGAACTGGCTCTTGTGCGGGGCCGTTGTAGGATTTTCGAGCGAGATCGTTGCCAGTGCCCCTGGACTGGCTCATGTGCGGGCGACACATGATATCTTTCGAGCGGGATCGTGGCCAGTGCCCTTGGACTTGCTCACGTGCGCTCGACACATGAAATCTTTCGAGCAGGATCGTTGCCAGTGCCCCTGGACTAGCTCATGTGCGGGAGACACCTGAAATCTTTCGAGCGAGATCGTTGTCAGTGCCCCTCGACTGGCTCATGTGCGGGCGACACATGAAATCTTTCTAGCCGTATCGTTGCCAGTGCCCCTCGACTGGCTCATGTGCGGGCGACACATGAAATATTTCGTGCGGGATCGTTGCCAGTGCCCCACTACTGGCTCATGTGCGGGCGACACATGAAACCTTTCGAGCGAGATCGTTGCCGGTGCCCCTGGACTGGCTCTTGTGAAGGTGACACGTGAGGTTTTTCGAGCGAGATCGTTGCCAGTGCACCTGGACTGGCTCATGTGCGGGCGACACATGAAATCTTTCGAGCAGGATCGTTGCCAGCGCCCCTGAACTGGCTCATGTGCGGGCGACACATGAAATCTTTCGAGCGAGATCGTTGCCGGTGCCCCTGAACTGCCTCTTGTGCGGGGCCGTTGTAGGATTTTCGAGCGAGATCGTTGCCAGTGCCCCTGGACTGGCTCATGTGCGGGCGACACATGATATCTTTCGAGCGGGATCGTGGCCAGTGCCCTTGGACTGGCTCATGTGCGGGCGACACATGAAATCTTTCGAGCGGGATCGTTGCCAGTGCCCCTGTACTGGCTCATGTGCGGGCGACACATGAGATGTTTCTAGCGAGATCGTTGCCGGTACCCCTGAACTGGCTCTTATGCGGGGCCGTTGTAGGATTTTCGAGCGGGATCGTTGCCAATGCCCCTGGACTAGCTCATGTGCGGGCGACACATGAAATCTTTCGAGCGGGATCGTTGCCAGTGCCCCTGGACTGGCTCATGTGCGGGCGACACATGAAATGTTTCGAGCGGGATCGTTGCCAGTGCCCCTGGACTGGCTCATGTGCGGGCGACACATGAAATGTTTCGAGCGGGATCGTTGCCAGTGCCCCTGAGCTGGCTCATGTGCGGGTGACACATAAGGTTTTTCAAGCGAGATCGTTGCCGGTGCCCCTGGACTGGCACATGTGCGGGCGACACATGAAATCTATCGAGCGGGATCGTTGCCAGTGCCCCTGGACTGGCTCATGTGCGGGCGACACATGAAATCTTTCGAGCGGGATCGTTGCCAGTGCCCCTGGACTGGCTCATATGCGGGCGACACATGAAATCTTTCGAGCGAGATCGTTGCCGGTGCCCCTGAACTGGCTCTTGTGCGGGGCCGTTGTAGGATTTTCGAGCGAGATCGTTGCCAGTGCCCCTGGACTGGCTCATGTGCGGGCGACACATGATATCTTTCGAGCGGGATCGTGGCCAGTGCCGTTGGACTGGCTCATGTGCGGGCGACACATGAAATCTTTCGAGCGGGATCGTTGCCAGTGCCCCTGGACTGGCTCATGTGCGGGCGACACATGAGATGTTTCTAGCGAGATCGTTGCCGGTACCCCTGAACTGGCTCTTATGCGGGGCCGTTGTAGGATTTTCGAGCGAGATCGTTGCCAATGCCCCTGGACTAGCTCATGTGCGTGCGACACATGAAATCTTTCGAGCGGGATCGTTGCCAGTGCCCCTGGACTGGCTCATGTGCGGGCGACACATGAAATGTTTCGAGCGGGATCGTTGCCAGTGCCCCTGGACTGGCTCATGTGCGGGCGACACATGAAATGTTTCGAGCGGGATCGTTGCCGGTGCCCCTGAGCTGGCTCATGTGCGGGTGACACATAAGGTTTTTCAAGCGAGATCGTTGCCGGTGCCCCTGGACTGGCTCATGTGCGGGCGACACATGAAATGTTTCGAGCGGGATCGTTGCCAGTGCCCCTGGACTGGCTCATATGCGGGCGACACATGAAATCTTTCGAGCGAGATCGTTGCCGGTGCCCCTGAACTGGCTCTTGTGCGGGGCCGTTGTAGGATTTTCGAGCGAGATCGTTGCCAGTGCCCCTGGACTGGCTCATGTGCGGGCGACACATGATATCTTTCGAGCGGGATCGTGGCCAGTGCCCCTGGGCTAGCTCATGTGCGGGAGACACCTGAAATCTTTCGAGCGAGATCGTTGTCAGTGCCCCTCGACTGGCTCATGTGCGGGCGACACATGAAATCTTTCTAGCCGTATCGTTGCCAGTGCCCCTCGACTGGCTCATGTGCGGGCGACACATGAAATATTTCGTGCGGGATCGTTGCCAGTGCCCCACTACTGGCTCATGTGCGGGCGACACATGAAACCTTTCGAGCGAGATCGTTGCCGGTGCCCCTGGACTGGCTCTTGTGAAGGTGACACGTGAGGTTTTTCGAGCGAGATCGTTGCCAGTGCACCTGGACTGGCTCATGTGCGGGCGACACATGAAATCTTTCGAGCGCCATCGTTACCAGTGCCCTTGGACTGGCTCATGTGCGGGCGACACATGAAATCTTTCGAGCGTGATCGTTGCCGGTGCCCCTGAACTGGCTCTTGTGCGGGGCCGTTGTAGGATTTTCGAGCGAGATCGTTGCCAGTGCCCCTGGACTGGCTCATGTGCGGGCGACACATGAAATCTTTCGAGCGGGATCGTGGCCAGTCCCCTTGGACTGGCTCATGTGCGGGCGACACGTGAAATCTTTCGAGCGGGATCGTTGCCAGTACCCCTGGACTGGCTCATGTGCGGGCGACACATGAAATGTTTCGAGCGAGATCGTTGCCGGTGCCCCTGAACTGGCTCTTATGCGGGGCCGTTGTAGGATTTTCGAGCGAGATCGTTGCCAGTGCTCCTGCACTGGCTCATGTGCGGGCGACACATGAAATTTTGCGAGTGGGATCGTTGCCAGTGCCCCTGGACTGGCTCATGTGCGGGCGACACATGAAATCTTTCTAGCGGGATCGTTGCCAATGACCCTGGACTGTCTCATGTGCGGGCGACACATGAAATCTTTGGAGCGGGATCGTTGCCAATGCCCCTGGACTGGCTCATGTGCGGGCGATGCATGATATCTTTCGAGCGAGATCGTTGCCAGTGCCCCTGGACTGGCTCATGTGCGGGCGACACATGAAATCTTTCGAGCAGGATCATTGCCCGTGCCCCTGGACAGGCTCATGTGCGGGCAACACATGAAATCTTTCGAGCGAGATCGTTGCCGGTGCCCCTGGGCTGGCTCATGTGCGGGTGACACATGAGGTTTATCAAGCGAGATCGTTGCCAGTGCCCCGCGACTGGCTCATGTGCGGGCGATACATGATATTTTTCGAGCGAGATCGTTGCCAGTGCCCCTGGACTGGCTCATGTGCGGGAGACACCTGAAATCTTTCGAGCGTGATCGTTGTCAGTGCCCCTCGACTGGCTCATGTGCGGGCGACACATGAAATCTTTCGAGCCGTATCGTTGCCAGTGCCTCTCGACTGGCTCATGTGCGGGCGACACATGAAATATTGCGTGCGGGATCGTTGCCAGTGCCTCACTACTGGCTCATGTGCGGGTGACACATGAAACCTTTCGAGCGAGATCGTTGCCGGTGCCCCTGGACTGGCTCTTGTGCGGGTGACACGTGAGGTTTTTCGAGCGAGATCGTTGCCAGTGCACCTGGACTGGCTCATGTGCGGGCGACACATGAAATCTGTCGAGCGCCATCGTTACCAGTGCCCTTGGACTGGCTCTTGTGCGGGGCCGTTGTAGGATTTTCGAGCGAGATCGTTGCCAGTACCTCTGGACTGGCTCATGTGCGGGCGACACATGAAATCTTTCGAGCGAGATCGTTGCCGGTGCCCCTGAACTGGCTCTTGTCCGGGGCCGTTGTAGGATTTTCGAGCGAGATCGTTGCCAGTGCCCCTGGACTGGCTCATGTGCGGGCGACACATGAAATCTTTCGAGCGGGATCGTGGCCAGTGCCCTTGGACTGGCTCATGTGCGGGCGACACATGAAATCTTTGGAGCGGGATCGTTGCCAATGCCCCTGGACTGGCTCATGTGCGGGCGATGCATGATATCTTTCGAGCGAGATCGTTGCCAGTGCCCCTGGACTGGCTCTTGTGCAGGTGACACATGAAATGTTTCGAGCGAAATCTTTGCCGGTGCCCCTAAACTGGATCTTGTGCGGGGCCGTCGTAGGATTTTCGAGCGGGATCGTTGCCGGTGCCCCTGGATTGGCTCATGTGCGGGCGACACATGAAATTTTTCGAGCGGGATCGTTGCCAGTGCCCCTGGACTGGCTAATGTGCGGGCGATACATGATATCTTTCGAGCGAGATCGTAGCCAGTGCCCCTGGACTGGCTCTTGCGCAGGTGACACATGAAATGTTTCGAGCGAGATCGTTGCCGGTGCACCTGAACTGGCTCTTGTGCGGGTGACGCATGAGGTTTTTCAAGCGAGATCGCTGCCATTGCCCCTTGACTCGCTCATGTGCGGGCGACACATGAAATCTTTTGAGCGGGGTCTCTGCCAGTGCCCCTGGGCTGGCTCTTGTGCGGGTGACACATGAGGTTTTTTGGAGCGATATCTTTGCCGGTGCTCCTGGACTGGCCCATGTGCAGGCGATACATGATATCTTTCGAGCGAGATCGTTGCCGGTGCACCTGAACTGGCTCTTGTGCGGGGCCGTCGTAGGATTTTCGAGCGGGATCGTTGCCCGTGCCCATGGACAGGCTCATGTGCGGGCGACACATGAAATCTTTCGACCGAGATCGTTGCCGATGCCCCTAGGCTGGCTCATATGCGGGTGACACATGAGGTTTTTTCGAGCGAGATCGTTGCCGGTGCCCCTTGACTGGCCCATGTGCGGGTGACGCATGAAATCTTTCGGGCGGGATCGTTGCCAGTGCCCCTGGACTTGCTCATGTGCGGGCGACACATGAAATCTTTCGAGCGGGATCGTTGCCAGTGCCCCTGGACTGGCTCATGTGCGGGCGACACATGAAATCTTTGGAGCGGGATCGTTGCCAGTGCCCCTGGACTGGCTCTTGTGCAGGTGACACATGAAATGTTTCGAGCAAGATCGTTGCCGCTGCTCCTGAACTGGCTCTTGTGCGGGGCCGTCGTAGGATTTTCGAGCGGGATCGTTGTCAGTGCCCCTCGACTGGCTCATGTGCGGGCGACACATGAAATCTTTCGACCGAGATCGTTGCCGATGCCCCTGGGCTGGCTCATATGCGGGTGACACATGAGGTTTTTTCGAGCGAGATCGTTGCCGGTGCCCCTTGACTGGCCCATGTGCGGGTGACGCATGAAATCTTTCGGGCGGGATCGTTGCCAGTGCCCCTGGACTGGCTCATGTGCGGGCGACACATGAAATCTTTGGAGCGGGATCGTTGCCAGTGCCCCTGGACTGGCTCTTGTGCAGGTGACACATGAAATGTTTCGAGCAAGATCGTTGCCGTTGCTCCTGAACTGGCTCTTGTGCGGGGCCGTCGTAGGATTTTCGAGCGGGATCGTTGTCAGTGCCCCTCGACTGGCTCATGTGCGGGCGACACATGAAATATTTCGTGCGGGATCGTTGCCAGTGCCCCACTACTGGCTCATGTGCGGGCGACACATGAAACCTTTCGAGCGAGATCGTTGCCGGTGCCCCCGGACTGGCTCATGTGCGGGCGACGCATGAAATCTTTGGAGCGGGATCGTTGCCAGTGCCCCTGGACTGGCTCATGTGCGGGCGATACATGATATCTTTCGAGCGAGATCGTTGCCAGTGCCCCTGGACTGGCTCTTGTGCAGGTGACATATGAAATGTTTCGGGCGAGATCGTTGCCGGTGCCCCTAAACTGGATCTTGTGCGGGCCCGTCGTAGGATTTTCGAGCGGGATCGTTGCCAGTGCACCTGGACTGGCTCTTGTGCGGGGCCGTCGTAAGATTTTCGAGCGGGATCGTTGCCCGTGCCCATGGACAGGCTCATGTGCGGGCGACACATGAAATCTTTCGACCGAGATCGTTGCCGATGCCCCTAGGCTGGCTCATATGCGGGTGACACATGAGGTTTTTTCGAGCGAGATCGTTGCAGGTGCCCCTTGACTGGCCCATGTGCGGGTGACGCATGAAATCTTTCGGGCGGGATCGTTGCCAGTGCCCCTGGACTTGCTCATGTGCGGGCGACACATGAAATCTTTCGAGCGGGATCGTTGCCAGTGCCCCTGGACTGGCTCTTGTGCAGGTGACACATGAAATGTTTCGAGCAAGATCGTTGCCGCTGCTCCTGAACTGGCTCTTGTGCGGGGCCGTCGTAGGATTTTCGAGCGGGATCGTTGTCAGTGCCCCTCGACTGGCTCATGTGCGGGCGACACATGAAATCTTTCGACCGAGATCGTTGCCGATGCCCCTGGGCTGGCTCATATGCGGGTGACACATGAGGTTTTTTCGAGCGAGATCGTTGCCGGTGCCCCTTGACTGGCCCCTGTGCGGGTGACGCATGAAATCTTTCGGGCGGGATCGTTGCCAGTGCCCCTGGACTGGCTCATGTGCGGGCGACACATGAAATCTTTGGAGCGGGATCGTTGCCAGTGCCCCTGGACTGGCTCTTGTGCAGGTGACACATGAAATGTTTCGAGCAAGATCGTTGCCGTTGCTCCTGAACTGGCTCTTGTGCGGGGCCGTCGTAGGATTTTCGAGCGGGATCGTTGTCAGTGCCCCTCGACTGGCTCATGTGCGGGCGACACATGAAATATTTCGTGCGGGATCGTTGCCAGTGCCCCACTACTGGCTCATGTGCGGGCGACACATGAAACCTTTCGAGCGAGATCGTTGCCGGTGCCCCCGGACTGGCTCATGTGCGGGCGACGCACGAAATCTTTGGAGCGGGATCGTTGCCAGTGCCCCTGGACTGGCTCATGTGCGGGCGATACATGATATCTTTCGAGCGAGATCGTTGCCAGTGCCCCTGGACTGGCTCTTGTGCAGGTGACACATGAAATGTTTCCAGCGAGATCGTTGCCGGTGCCCCTAAACTGGATCTTGTGCGGGCCCGTCGTAGGATTTTCGAGCGGGATCGTTGCCAGTGCACCTGGACTGGCTCATGTGCGGGCGACACATGAAATCTTTCGAGCAGGATCGTTGCCAGCGCCCCTGAACTGGCTCATGTGCGGGCGACACATGAAATCTTTCGAGCGAGATCGTTGCCGGTGCCCCTGAACTGGCTCTTGTGCGGGGCCGTTGTAGGATTTTCGAGCGAGATCGTTGCCAATGCCCCTGGACTAGCTCATGTGCGGGCGACACATGAAATCTTTCGAGCGGGATCGTTGCCAGTGCCCCTGGACTGGCTCATGTGCGGGTGACACATGAAATGTTTCGAGCGGGATCGTTGCCAGTGCCCCTGGACTGGCTCATGTGCGGGCGACACATGAAATGTTTCGAGCGGGATCGTTGCCAGTGCCCCTGGACTGGCTCATGTGCGGGCGACACATGAAATGTTTCGAGCGAGATCGTTGCCGGTGCCCCTGAACTGGCTCTTGTGCGGAACCGTTGTAGGATTTTCGAGCGAGATCGTTGCCAGTGCTCCTGCACTGGCTAAGTGTGCGGGCGACACATGAAATCTTTCGAGCAGGATCGTTGCCAGCGCCCCTGGACTGGCTCATATGCGGGCGACACATGAAATCTTTCGAGCGAGATCGTTGCCGGTGCCCCTGAACTGCCTCTTGTGCGGGGCCGTTGTAGGATTTTCGAGCGAGATCGTTGCCAGTGCCCCTGGACTGGCTCATGTGCGGGCGACACATGATATCTTTCGAGCGGGATCGTGGCCAGTGCCCTTGCACTGGCTCATGTGCGGGCGACACATGAAATCTTTCGAGCGGGATCGTTGGCAGTGCCCCTGTACTGGCTCATGTGCGGGCGACACATGAGATGTTTCTAGCGAGATCGTTGCCGGTACCCCTGAACTGGCTCTTATGCGGGGCCGTTGTAGGATTTTCGAGCGGGATCGTTGCCAATGCCCCCGGACTAGCTCATGTGCGGGCGACACATGAAATCTTTCGAGCGGGATCGTTGCCAGTGACCCTGGACTGGCTCATGTGCGGGCGACACATGAAATGTTTCGAGCGGGATCGTTGCCAGTGCCCCTGGACTGGCTCATGTGCGGGCGACACATGAAATGTTTCGAGCGGGATCGTTGCCAGTGCCCCTGAGCTGGCTCATGTGCGGGTGACACATAAGGTTTTTCAAGCGAGATCGTTGCCGGTGCCCCTGGACTGGCACATGTGCGGGCGACACATGAAATCTATCGAGCGGGATGATTGCCAGTGCCTCTGGACTGGCTCATGTGCGGGCGACACATGAAATGTTTCGAGCGGGATCGTTGCCAGTGCCCCTGGACTGGCTCATATGCGGGCGACACATGAAATCTTTCGAGCGAGATCGTTGCCGGTGCCCCTGAACTGGCTCTTGTGCGGGGCCGCTGTAGGATTTTCGAGCGAGATCGTTGCCAGTGCCCCTGGACTGGCTCATGTGCGGGCGACACATGAAATCTTTCGAGCGGGATCGTTGCCAGTGCCCCTGGACTGGCTCATGTGCGGGCGACACATGAAATGTTTCGAGCGGGATCGTTGCCAGTGCCCCTGGACTGGCTCATGTGCGGGCGACACATGAAATGTTTCGAGCGGGATCGTTGCCAGTGCCCCTGAGCTGGCTCATGTGCGGGTGACACATAAGGTTTTTCAAGCGGGATCGTTGCCGGTGCCCCTGGACTGGCACATGTGCGGGCGACACATGAAATCTATCGAGCGGGATCGTTGCCAGTGCCCCTGGACTGGCTCATGTGCGGCCGACACATGGAATCTTTCGAGCGGGATCGTTGCCAATGCCCCTGGACTAGCTCATGTGCGGGCGACACATGAAATCTTTCGAGCGGGATCGTTGCCAGTGCCCCTGAGCTGGCTCATGTGCGGGCAACACATAAGGTTTTTCAAGCGAGATCGTTGCCGGTGCCCCTGGACTGGCACATGTGCGGGCGACACATGAAATCTATCGAGCGGGATCGTTGCCAGTGCCCCTGGACTGGCTCATGTGCGGGCGACACATGAAATGTTTCGAGCGAGATCGTTGCCGGTGCCCCTGAACTGGCTCTTGTGCGGAGCCGTTGTAGGATTTTCGAGCGAGATCGTTGCCAGTGCTCCTGCACTGGCTAAGTGTGCGGGCGACACATGAAATCTTTGGAGCGGGATCGTTGCCAGTGCCCCTGGACTGTCTCATGTGCGGGCGACACATGAAATGTTTCGAGCGAGATCGTTGCCGGTGCCCCTGAACTGGCTCTTGTGCGGGGCCGTCGTAGGATTTTCGAGCGGGATCGTTGCCAGTGCTCCTGGACTGGCTCATGTGCTGGCTACACATGAAATCTTTCGTGCGGGATCGTTGCCAGTGCCCCTGGACTGGCTCATGTGCGGGCGACACATGAAACCTTTCGAGCGAGATCGTTGCCGGTGCCCCTGGGCTGGCTCATGTGCGGGTGACAAATGAGGTTTTTCGAGCGAGATCATTGCCAGTGCCCCTGGACTGGCTCATGTGCGGGCGACATATGAACTCTTTCCAGCGCCATCGTTGCCAGTGCCCTTGGACTGGCTCATGTGCAGGCGACACATGAAATCTTTCGAGCGGGATCGTTGCCAGTGCCCCAGGACTCGGTCCTGTGCGGGGCCGTCGTAGGATTTTCGAGCGAGATCGTTGCCAGTTCCCCTGAGCTGTCTCTTGTGCGGGCGACACATGAGGTTTTTCGAGCGAGATCTTTGCCAGTGCCCCTGGACTGGCTCTTGTGCGGGTGATACATGAAATTTCTTCGATCGAGATCGTTGCCGGTGCCCCTGAACTGGCTCTTGTGTGGGGTCGTCGTAGGATTTTCGAGCGAAATCGTTGCCAGTGCGCCTGGACTTGCTCATGTGCGGGCGACACATGAAATCTTTCGAGCAGGATCGTTGCCAGTGCCCCTGGACTGGCTCGTGCGGGCGACACAAGAAATCTTTCGAGCGGAATCATTGCCAGTGCCCCTAGACTGGCTCATGAACAGGCGACACATGAAATCTTTCGAGCTGGATCCTTGCCAGTGCCCCTGGACTGGCTCTTGTGCGGGTAACACATGAGGTTTTTCGAGCGAGATGAGCGTGGCCGTTGCCAGTACCCCTGACTGGCCTTCGTGCGGGTGACACGTAAAAGCACCCACTACACTCTCTGAGTGGTTGGCGTTAGGAAGGGCATCCAGCTGTAGAAACTCTGCCAAATCAGATTGGAGCCTGGTGTAGCTATCTGGTTTCACCAGTCCTGAGTCAAATCGTCCAACTCATGCTAGCATGGAAAGCGGACGTTAAACGACGATGACGACGATGGTTGACCTCAATAGGCTAAGAAGACAGGGACCCACTTACTGAAAACTGATCGCATCATTCACGGTGTGTCAAGATTAGCGAATTAGTTAAGCAGATGTTGTCAAAGACAGTCATCAGTGAGAAATGGTGGTGTACCCTGAAAAGGGCAATTAAAGTAGAACGAGTTAGGTTTAGTAAGGCATTAGTAATAGAAAGAAATAACTTATAAGAGGTGCTTAGGAAAGGCATTGCATTTGATGGGCTGGCCACAAAATTGGCTCTGGACCAATTCTTCAATGCTAAACATAAAGGCTGCATTGTGGAGCTAAGGTGCATGCTCTAAGACAAGAAGTGAAAGCCACTCAATAGTCCCAAGTGGCAGGGGCGCAACGTGGCAATAAATCCATAATTTGGTCTTTGGTGAACCAAAATGGTTGGGCAGAGGTGATGAATACTTACATCACTTCTGTCATATATTACTGCCTGATCATCCTGCCTTGTCCCAATTTACGTCTGACCAAACTGGAGTGCATATTCTTCCACTTTCTGTGGATGCGATGCGTTCCACTGGTCAGGCCTTCTATTTGCTCTCAACACCCGCTGAATGGAGGACTGGGCATGTCATGGCTGCTGATATGCAGACATGCTCTGAGGCTGCGACATCTCCAGACAGTGAGTAGGTGGGTTACCGTTTGTCAGACAGGATTTTCCACAGTTCATCTCTTTATCTGAACTGCAGTCCTGGATCGAGCGTAGACTTAGGCAGGGCACCAGACACCTAGAGTGTCATCAGGCACCACAGCCCTCAACTAGTCGGGCAATGTGGTCGGTGTAAGTTCCACTCAAACGTTTTATTGAGGGTTAGTGACAAGCAAGTGCGATGGCATTTTCAGGGAGACTCTGGGCATTGACGAGAATGAGCTGGCTGGTCTGTTCCAGCAACTATGGGTAACTTCCAAAAATCCTTGGCCTGGCAGTGCCTCCGGGATCCATTGCCAGTTCAAGGATAAACTCCATAAGCATGGAAGTGCCATCAGCCGGGTCACATACTATTTAGTACTATTTAAAAAAATTTCGTATGTTAGATTTTCAAGCAATTTTTTTTCAAGGAAACCACTGACTGTTTTTTTAATGTCCCTAGTGTTCCAATCACAAATGGTATTGTTTCCATCTTCAGGTGCCACATTCTACTTATTTCAGTTCAAAGTCTTTATATATTGGCCAACTCTGTCACATCTAGGTTTGTATTTAGTTGTAGCCAAGATTGAGCATTCAGATGTTATATGGTCAATTGTTTTGTCATGGGTGTCACGGACTCTGCACTTGAAGTGTGCTCCAGTTTTGAGGTTGTTAGCTAGGTAACTTTTTGCTGTCATCCTATGCATTTTGTTTGCCTTTATTGGTATTAGGTCATCTTCATTAAGGTTTTCTATTTCTGTTATGTGTAACTCTGCCCTATATTTCCTAGCTTCTCATATCATCGCCCAGTCATTAGTCTTGCTTAAGTACTTCTGTCAACTAATTGTAGTTGTTTTATATGAGAATTCTAGTTAGATCAGCCCTCTTCCACCTTCTTTCCTTAGGCAGAGGCAGCCAATATCTGCCTTTGGGTAGTGCATTTTATTGGTAATTAGGAGTTTTCTGGTTTTTGTGTTCATTCTTTGTAGATCAGCTAGGCTTCAGCTGATGGCATTGAAACCATATTGTACAATATGCTAATGTGTTAATAGCATCTATGTGGTTCTTGGAATTCAGTTCAGTTTCCATGACTAACCTTACTATTCCGTAGTGCTCTTTTTGAATCTTCATTTGTGCATGCTGAATACCATCACTCTTAATAACTCCAAGATTCTCCTGGATCTAGTTCTTCTATGGTTGTATCTAAATCAAGATGAATAGATGATGTCAGTTTTCCCTTTTAAAAGTTGGTTTTGCACATTTATCGAGATCAAGATCTATACCAATATCATTAATGAACTGTTTTCCCATTGATAAAGGTCCTTCTAATTCATGGTTACTCCTAGTATACAACTTTAATTGTTCATGGTTGATCAGAATACTGTTGTAATCACTAAGTATGTGTTATTTAGTTTGTTTGAAAGGAGAGACAAGTGCAATACAGAACAAGAGTGGTAAGAAGAAGTCTCCTTGGAAAATTCCAGTTTATTTTGATTTTACTACATTGCATGACTCCATTGATGTGGTTAAGAAAAGTGATGTCAACCACTTGGTTATACTACATCAAAGAAAATCTGTGATGACTGAAGAAATTTTGTATATGTCCAGAGCTTTCATCATCAATTCATGGATTTGCTATCAAAAGCTTTCTTGTAGTCGATCCATGCAGTGGTCTAATTCTTTTTTTTTTTTTTTTTTTTCTGTGACAGTTTTCAAGAAACACCCTCTTAATCAGTAATTGATCTTTACAATCACAGAACATTTGCTTGCCACCTTTTTGTTCTTGTGCTTTGGTTGTATTTTCTTTGAGAAAGTGATAATTTTTTCTGTCAGCATTAAATTTTTAATCTTGTAGGTAGGTTGTGCCTGCCTGGAAAATTTTGTTTTGTCTGTAAAACTTAGTTTCTTAGCAAACCTCCTGATCTATTGCACTTCCACCTGAGTACACTGCTTTAGAATCTCCTGGATGGTAAGAGAGTGTCTTGGTTAGCGATTTTATATTTTCTTTTCGCTGTTGTCACCCTTCTTCTTCTTCTTCTTCTTCTTCTTCTTCTTCTTCTTCTTCTTAGTAGTAGTAGTAGTAGTAGTAGTAGTAGTAGTAGTAGTAGTAGTAGTAGTAGTAGTAGTAGAGTGGCAAAATCGTTAGAGCATTGGACAGAGTGTCGCACAGTATCTGTTCCAGCTCTTTACCTTCTGAGAAAAAATTTAGACGTCATCGACTTTGCTTTCAATCCTTCAAAAGTCGGTATATTTAAGAACTAATCTAGACTGGGGTCAATTTCAAATTTGCAGCCTTCTGCTTATGCAGCAAAGGATCATTTTGTTTAATTCCTTAGGTAATGTTTTTCCCCTCATACTCACACAGACAGGTGAAGGTGAAATAAACATCAGAGATACTTTGTCCCTCGCAGAAACTGCAGGAGGTAACTTGGAGATATTGCAAGCTCTTCTGATAGTGATTAAAGTCACTACAATGTTGGAAACCCTTCCATATCTTCAGCAGGTATCTCAGATTCACAAGCATTTCCCCCATTAGCCTATACATTTTGCCTGAGTGGGTCAATGAGACTGAATTAGTCTTTGCCTGTAGAGAGGTTCTATTTCTGGTCTTTTACCAACCACAGCCACCTTAAACCAGTTTTAGCAGCCATTGCTATTTCTTTGGTGGTTTACTTCAGTTGTTTGTGTTCCAAACCAATCCTCAACAGGAAATTGTACACTGATCTTGCTGGAATGTTACGACAGCCATCTTCAGTATGGATTGAGGCCACGTGCCATTCTTTGGCAAGCGCCTCATCAACCAAGTCCTGATATTTTACTTTCTCCAGTCATTGAGAAATGTCAAGTCTGCCTTCCCCAAGGTACTGTGGCTTCAGCCATGATGATTGTTTTTACATTCCCAGATACCAGGAACATATCTGGTCAAAGCGATCTTACTAACTCCTCTTCTGCTAAGTTGAGTCTACTTTTCAGATCCATTTTCATCTTCCAGTCTGATGCTGGACCAAAACAATACAAAAGTTGTCAAATTACTTTCGTTTTAGGACCCTTATCACTTTCCCTAAAAGATCTGATACACTTAGGTAGTGATGGCTATTGTTTGTTAACCGAAAATCTCCATAGGTTTGTCCATTTGGCAATTTCTGCAAGGACCTCGTCATGTCTCCATTTATGTGGGTATAGTGCAAGCGTAGCTGCGTAGTAAGAAGTTTGTTTCCCAACCACATAGTTCTGCATTCAGTCCCACTGCATGGTACCTTGGGCAAATATCTTCTGCTATAGCCCAGTGCTGACCAAAGCCTTGTGAGTGGATCTGGTAGGTGGAAACTGAAAGACGCCTGTTACATATATGTGCATGTATGTCTTTGTGTTTGTTACCCCATCCCTGACAACCAGTAATGGTTTGTTTACATCAGCAAAAGAGACAATAGAATAAGTACCAAACTTTAAAAAGTACTAGGATCAATTTATTCAAGCAAAACACTTGAAGGTGATTCTTCAGCATGGCTGCTGTCTAATGACTAAAACAAGTGAAAGATAAAATTCTGATTCATATGGAATGCATTCACTTATCGAAATTCACTTTGAGAGACGCATGTGCGAGACCATCACACACATATGTACACACACACACACACACACACACACATATGCACATACACATTCAGCACTAAGCAACGTTTAAGCATAAGCGTACTTTAGGTGGGTTAAAATATATTTGTGTCATGTTTCAACTTCTAAAAGCAAATTCACTACAGTTGCCGTGCAGAAAAAATTCTCTCTTATGGGTAAAAGGAGTAAAAACAACACATCTGCCCAGTGCTGCCCGCTATCGGATTCCTAGACCCATTTCTAGCTCTTTAGTCGTTATCGATGGGAAATACTGAAGGGAGATGACTTTGGGGAGATTTTAAAGCTGTAGCTTTGACTAAAACACAATCAACAATATTGACCATGTTTCGCCAGGTCGGAAGAAACTCAGCAGTATCAACATCAAGCAGTGTTTAGGCACAAGCAAACTTTAGGTGAGTTAGAATATGTCTGTGACATATTTCAACTTATATATATATATATATATATATATATATATTTGTGTATGTACACACAGATAATCACAGATACATTCATACACACACGTACACACATTCACAAACACATATCCCCGGGCCTCCAAATCTGTTACATCATGGATCCACATCTAAAAAATTCCCACACCAAGGCAAGCTTGATGCGAGAATTTTCACAGAAGATCAGCAGATGGTAGATGTGTCTTATCTCTTGAATCCACAGGTATTGTTCAAAAGAATGGCAGATGATATTAAATCCGGGCACCAGTGGTGATGCAGGCGTTTACTTCATAACACAAAGAATCGTAACTTATCACATCCCACCCAATTCTTTACAATTAGACCAAATCGCCAGACCAGAACCATTTATCAACTTCAAGAAAAATGAAAATTAAAATTGACCTCGGTAGGAGAGAACTGACGTAAAAATGTTAAGACATTCTACTTGACGTTCTCACCAGGGTATCTTATTTCGCTAGGTGTCACACGGTTTTCAATTCAAATAATTCAACTGATATCAGTGACAATTCGTGTCAGTTGGGAGGAGACCGAGTGACACACTGGAAATTACTGGTCTAACATAGATAAATAGAGAGATGGAGAAAGATAGATAAATAGATAGATAGATAAACAGACAGATAAAACACAGGTGTATGTTTGCAGGAGTGACTGTGTGGTAAATCGCTTGCTTACCAACCACGCGGTTCCGGGTTCAGTCCCACTGCGTGGCAACTTGGGCAAGTGTCTTCTACTATAGCCTCGGGCCAACCAAAACCTTAAGTGTATTTGGTACACGGAAACTGAAAGAAGCCTGTCATATGTATATGTGTTTGTGTGTCTGTGTTTGCCATCCCCCCCCCCCATCGTCGCTTGACAACAGATGCTGGTGTGTTTACGTCCTTCTAATCTAGCGGTTCGGCAAAAGGGACCGATAAAATAAGTACTAGACTTGGGGTCGATTTGTTCGACTAGAAGTTGGTGCTCCAGCACGGCCGCAGTCAAATGACAGGAACAAGTAAAAGAATATATATATATATATATATATATATATATATATATATATATATATATATATATATATATATATATATATATATATATATATATGGGAGAATATACAAATAATAACAACAGACGAGGACAGGTGGTGTAAATAACAAAAGTATATATTAGTATGACGCTCGGGAATACGGAAAGTCTTTGACGTTTCGAGCTACGCTCTTCAACAGAAAGAATACGGAGACAAGGAGAAAAACACGGAGAAAAAAATTGAATAGTGTTCAAAAACAACAACAAAAGTCAGAGAGAAGTGAAGGAACAACGAACATGGTGTATTAGTTTAACACTAAAATAAAATAGGAGAGTCTTTACCGTTTCAAACATTTGCTCTTGTACAGAAAGGAATGAAGAGAGAAAACAGATGAAGAAAGGGGGGAAATGGAAAGAAAAAGAAAAGAACCTGTCTGGATTACCGGTAGCACACGTTGAACTGACCGTTAGGAAGGATGTGGATGGAGACAAGGGTGGAAAGGGAGACAACAGTGACATAGCTAAAGTGTGTGCGCGCAAGCATGTGTGTATATGTGAGAATAATGTCTGCATGTTTATATGTGTGTATGAGTGAGCGCGTGATATGTATGTCTGGTCAAGCACGTGTGTGAGTATGAAGATTATGAGAGCGTTAGTATGTATACGTAGGGGAGCGTGAGTGTGTGTATGTGTGAGTAAACAAGTACATGGCCGTGTGTGGAGCGATGTTTTTTATATTTTTAGTTTTATCATTTTATTACCATTATGTTTATTACTTATTATTGTTGTTATTATTATTATTATTATTATTATTATTATTAATATTTGCGTAGTCCATTGGATGTGTTACGAATGCTCCAAGTAAGTCCTTATGAAAACAATTGTTTACTCCCGTTTGGTGCCGTTTTTTCGATTTACATTTTGTTCCAAGTTGTTAATAGAAACACCAGGAATCTGTCTCTGCGTTTCTGTGTTTGTTTGGCACCTCGCGGACCACCAAATATATTGGCTCACCAAATACGTTCTGTTGGCGTTTATTCATATACAATTCAACAAGATGGTGGAGCGCATCTTAAAAGAGTTAAGAAAACAAATTACCCCTCCTGCAGCTCTTGTGACTACTGGATATTTCCATCCCCTTCCCTCCGTTACTGGCAACAATACAGGAGAGGGAGAGGACAAAAGGGAGGAAGAAAAAGTACAAAGCCCACCTCGTAGTAGCAGCAATCGCGACATCGACAACAGCAGTGGTAGAGCTGAGAACAGTAGCAGCAGTAGTGGTAGTGGTAGCAACAACGCGAGAAACACCAGCAGTAGCAGCGGTGGCAGGGACAGTAGTAGCAGAGATAGCGTTTTCGTTAACAATGCTACGAATTTTAGCAGAAAAAATAATGCTACAATTGAAGGCAGAGTGGAAGAAAATAGCGGTGACGGTGGTGGTGAGAGTGGAAACGGTGGAAGTGGCCACAACTCCACCACGACCAACTACAATAACAACAATTGCAGTAACAACAGCAACAAAAACAATAATAAAAATAAAAGTTTTGCTGATATAGCGAACACAAAGAACGAAATGTTTGCCATCGCACTCAATGACAAAACACTCGAACTCTCAAAACCGAAAGACATCATTAAATTTGAGGCAGATAAGGCAGTAGTGCTTGTATCTCGCGAAATAATAGAGGCAAAAGAGAAGACAGTCTATTTTAGATGCGTATCATGCAAAAATAGGAGAGCTGAAATAGCCTCCATCAGCCATGTTTAGAAGGCCCTCAGAGAAATTTTAATAGACGTGGCCCATATACAGAGAGGGAGGCAGTTTACCAGCATTGAGGGCCTCTATAAAAGCGAGGACCTTGTGCAAAGACATGCAGTGTCACCCCAGTGTACTGAGAAGTGGGTCCTGTATCCCACCTACCTCTCAAAGAGAACGGCCAGAATTAGGATAAATGGCATGTCACTGCACGTAATTGGGTGGATTGTCACCTGGAGTCACTCTTGAATGTAAAAAGGAGTGACAGGTAGAACTGCTGCGGGATCAACTTGGAAATATTAACCCGTGTAAAAGCAGAAAGTAACCGCCCAATAGGGTGGAACTGCGTGTCGTCGTGGAAGGCATGGAGCCAAGATCTGTGGAGTCACAAGCCACATGAGAGCCTTCTCCCCACCCCCAAAATTGAGAGGTACGCGGCCACACCTGCAACCTACATCGCACCCCAACAACAATAGAAACCTTTTTAATAAAACGGTAGCTTCATCTCCAACAACAGAGGCATGCGAACACCATACAATGGAGAAAACACCCAAGGTATCTTTCAAACCAGCCCCACTCACCATCTCTCTCTCTCTCTCTCAAGCATACACTCACGCCAACATACTCACGCTATCACAGACACAATCACACTCCTCGAGACAGATCCTACAGACACTAGTCCCTCCTCATCCCGTAAGATGCGGGGTTCTGCGAAATGCCGATAACAGCCGAAAACAGAGCTGCGCAAGAGAGAAGTTTCTGGGGCGATATGGTCTGTCCTTCGAGCTTTATTTTCATATGCCAGACTTGTTTGGTGGTCTCTTGGCAGACGTCTACCACAAATGGCAGCAGAATGGAAGAATTCCCACTGCTGTGTGCCGTGTAGTCGTGGGGAACAAAATTGATAATTTTAGGCCCATAACTCTGCTGAATACAGATTATAAAATTTTGGTCAAGATGTTAGCCAAGAGATTAGCGCTTGTCGTCGATAAATTGGTTGGTGACGCGCAGACATGCGCTATCGCAAACAGAACTATCCACAACAACCTCCACCTCACGCGCTACATCATAGAGCATGGGTAAGGAACCTGACATGTGTGGGATCCTGATCAATTTGGATCAGTCGAAAGCTTTTAATGGCGTCGACCACCAATACTCAGAGGCTGTTCTCGTGGCAGAGGGTTTCGTTCCCGTTTTCAGAGGCTGGATTGTTGCAATGTACAGCGACACCTGTTCGGTGGTCAAAGTAAATGGTCACATATGGGAATCATTTAGCATCGCTCGTTCGGTCTGTCAAAGATGCCCACTCTCTCCTCTTATGCACGTGTTGGCCCTCGAGCCATTGCTGCAGAAGCTGGATGTTTCGAGGGGCATCCCGTGTGATCTAGGATGCGGAAGGTTCGTGTCGAGATGGTCAGCACTGCTCTAAGGGAGTACGAAGCGGTGCAACCAAGAGAAGTCGGTGGGTCTGCAGCTCGGCACCTGGAGAGATGCATCCATGCCAACAGACAGTGTTGTAGGGCGCTGGACGGAAGGATCGGTTAAATTGCTCAGGGTCTGGTTTAGTCCAGACCACCAGGTGGACAAGAACTGGGGGAAAGTGATGAGCAGGGTAGCCAATCTCACCCAGAAATGGGTACAGAGGAAGCTGTCCCTGAAGGGTCGGGCGGAGGTGGTGAATGCGTACATCGCTTCCGTCATCTACTACCGCCTGACCGTCGTCCCTTGCCCCACTTCGTGCCTGATAAAGTTGGAGCGCTTGCTCTTCCACTTTCTATGGAACGGACGTGTTCCGCTCATCAGACGGTCCATCTGCTGTCAACAGCCGCTGAGTGGAAGACTGGACAAGTCGTTGCTAATGATGCGCATACATGTATTGAGGATGCGACATTTCCAACGTTTCCTTAACGGGTCGCCGTTCGTCAAACGGGACTTTCCGCAGCTCGTCTCGTTGACGGAGATACAGTCCTGGGTCAAGAGTAGGCAAAAAAAAGGCACTTGGCACCTGGAGTGTCAGCAAGTGCTCACGGCCTTCTGCCAGTCGGGCAATGCGGTCGGTGGATGTTCCACCGTTGAATTCTATAGAAGGTTTGTAGAGGGAAAGAGTGATGACGTACGTAGGTAAACTCTGAGCGTCGAGAAGGATCAACTAACTGGTCTTTTCCGGAGGACTTTTGGGTCAGGGCCTATGGATAACTCCCAGAAATCCTTGGCCTGGCAGCGCTACCGGAGATCTCTGCCGGTTCGAGACAAGCTCTACAGACCCGGAAGTGCTGTCAGACAGACCTGTCCGAGGTGTGCGCTGGGTGATGAAACCATCCTGCAGTGTCCATGCATTACTGAGATGTGGAACTTTGTCGAACGGTTATTGTCACGTGTTGGGCGGATCCGGTTATTAGCCGTGTCCATTGGGAAGATCACCCTGCCGCCTTCTTTTGACGGGAAGGAAAACCAGTTTTCCTGTGCCTGCTGGCTATAGTGAAAGACGTAGTGTCGTGGACAACACTGAATGTAGTGAAGACACACAATTTCCTCTTCGGCTGAGCCCTCATCGACTTTTAAAAGTTTCACTTGAAAAGAAAAGCGAGGGTAGAGAGGGAAGTACTGCTCCCCAGTAATTTTGTTGAAAGGTGGATGAATGTTGCAAAAATGGCTCGTGTGAATGGGCCAACTCTGAATATTCGTCTGTAAGCAGTTGAGGGGAAGATGGGTGCCTACTTGGCGTGCCCTTGGCAGTCGGGGAGACCAAGATGTGTGGGGTACCCTGGTTACCCTGGGCGGAACTCACCCCTATTGCGAAATTTTGTTGTTTAATTTTTTTGTTAACTTTTTTTGTTTTTTATCATTTACACGTTTTCTGTTTTAAACCCCACTTGTCCCTTGTTTTTTATTGTCCATATATGTTTTTGTGTTCGACCTTTGTGGCCAATAAAGAAAGGATTATTATTATTATTATAAGGTGGTGAGGTGGCAGAATCGTTAGCAGGCCGGGCGAAATGTTGAGCAGTATTTCGTCCGTCTTTACGTTCTTAGTTCAAATTCCGTCGATTTCGCCTTTGCCTTTCATCTTTTCGGGATCGATAAATTAAGTACCAATCAGGTACTGGCGTCGATGTAATCGACTATCCCCCTCCCCACAAATTCCAGGTCTTGTGCCTATAGTAGAAAGGATGATTATTATTATTATTATTATTATTATTATTATTATTATTATTGAGTGAGAGAGCAGTGCATGCCATCAAAGTGACACTGGGGTAAAATATACGAAGCCCAGTATATCCATCATGACTACCCATCTGATAAGGGTACACCAGGCACATGCATCACAACTATATGTGCGCATGACCTTGCAGGTGGGATCCAGTTAGAATTTTTTTCAGGTTGAGAAACCCGTCCCACTCAAAAGGTCCCTGAATAAGGTTTGTTTAAGAATGTTGAACAAAACACCCACGTTCCCAGAGTTGAAGTATCCAAACCCCAAAGAATTCCTCTCAATACATGGCTATGATGCTCCCCCACTACTTCTGCTTGTTATCGGAGTTGTACATATCATCAGCCACTAAGGTCAAACTGGTTAAGGTCAAACAACTGGCAAGCAAATCTGTGGTATTGAGCAGAATATATTTTCTGTAGTCCATCTTTTATACCAAGACAAAACAATGTACATGATAACACTTCCAATAAGTTAAGGTCAGAAGCCATGAAACCACTGCCTGGTACTGCATCAGGGCATTAATTATTATTATTATTATTATTATTATTATTATTATTATTATTATTATTATTATTATTATTGTTATTATTATTATTCGGTAGTTTTATTTTTATAGCGTGCTTTCACTTCACTACCGGGCGAAGCTCTGTGTACCTTGGGTATGTGCTGTGGTTTGCTGTGATGCTCTTATGGTTACTGTATTGAAAGTGTTTTGCGTAGGATGTGTGCAGTGCCCAGTAGTGTAATTTTCTGTATGTTATATATACTTGTAAGTCCTGGTGTTTTTGTTGTGCATTTGTCTGAATATTTTTTTATCACACCTAATGCACCCACTATGATAGGAATTGTTTCTGTTTTTAGATTCCACATTCGAGTTACCTCTATTTCCAGGTCTTTGTATTTTGAAAATTTATTATTATTATTATTACTGTTATTATTATTATTGTTGTTGTTGTTGTTGTTGTTGTTGTTGTTGTTGCTGTTGTTATTATTCATTGTCTTTGCACAGCTTCTATCGCTGGAGATGTACTACGGTGCCAGCTGTTCACTACCAGTGAACTAAGGTAACACTCCTTATTTTTTGAGCACCATCCGGAGTATTCGAGCGATTCCAAGCTGTTTTCTGCAAGTACTCCATCCTTATTGCAGTCTCTATTTGTTCCATATATTTATCAAGATTTTCACTTACTGTTCCCAGGGCTCGACAATTATTGATACTACTACCATCTTTTTCAGCGACCACAACTGCTTAACCTCCCAAGCTAACCTGCTATATCTATCGACTTTTCTTTCTTCCTTATTGCATACCTTGTTGTTAGCTGGGTATGCTATATCTATGATCCAGCATCGTTTGCTTTCTTTCTCAATTAACACTATGTCTGGCTTCCTATTGTCTATCATGGTCGCACTGAATCATAAAATCCCATAGGATCTTTGCATTATCATTTTCGATGATGCCTTCGGGTTTATGTTCGTACCATTCTTTTGCTCTGTCGAGTCCATACTTGTTGCAAAGTGTCCTATGGACAATCCTTGCTATATCGTCATGACGTCTCTTATATTCTTTCTGAGCTAGTGGCGTACATTGACTGGTAATATGCCATATGGTTTCAGCATTTTGTCCACAAATTCTGCACTTATCACTTTCTGATGTGTTGTCTACTCTGTATTTAATGTAATTCGTTCTTAGTACTTGCTCTTGGGCAGCACAGATTAGAGCCTCCGTTTCCAGTTATAAATCACTTTTAGTCATCCAAATCCGTCTTTTTTTTTTTTTTTGGTCTGTCTTATCTTCAACATCCCTATGAAATTGTCCATGCATTCTTTTCTTTATCCACCTATTTTCAGTTTCATTCATTCTCAAGTCCTTGTACAGTACTTTATCTTTGCAATCTTCTATCCTACACAAGCCTGACCTTCTTACTTCCAGTGTTTTCTTCTGCTCTAACGCTGTGTTCGCATCCAATAAGTCCTCTTCCCCCCCCCCCCTTTTTCTTGGTACATACAGTCTGTCTGTGTCACATTTTGGGTGGAGTATCCCATATTTAGTCAGCAACTTCCTTGTCTTTCTCTCTAAGCTGTTTAGTTCATCTACTGGCCATGCGATTACCCCTGCTCCATATCTAAGGAGTGAAACCGCTCAGGTGTTGATAGCTTCAATCTTATTCCATCTGTTTAATTTCGACTTAAGGATCAATCTCAGTCTGTGTAAGTACTTCACCTTAAATTTTTCTGTCATTTCTCCATCAATTTATCTATTTCCAAAATCCCCAAGTACTTATAGCCCGTCTCTTCTATCTGCTTCATAACCTCCCCGACGGTATCGCTAGCCCGTCCATACATTTCATTTTGCCTCTCTTCAAGACTAACACACTACACTTTTTCAGTCCGAACTTCGTTCTGATATCAGCACAAGGTATACACCGTATCAACGAGGGAACTGACTTTGGATTCTTCTTTACCTTAAAGTTTGAGGTCATCCATGAATAACAAGTGGTTGACTTTTTGTCGGCGGCTTTTGAATACATACCCGGCTTTTGCTTTCCTCAGAATCAGTGCTATTGGTATCATGCACAGTACAAAGATCAGTGGAGACAGACAGTCCCCTTGGTAGATGCCTCTTCTGATTCCTATTGTCCCTAAACTTCTTCCATATGCTGTCAGTTCCATCCTCCACTTCGCCATACTTTTTCCAAGCAATCGCTCAACATTCGATGCAATACCAAATAGTTTCATACATTCCATAATCCAAGAATGTGGGATCATATCGTATACCTTATGATAATTGATCCATGACATGGCTAAGTTACTATTATTACTATCATCATCATCATCATCATCATCATCATCATCATCATCACCATTATTATTATTGGTGTTATTGTTATTGTTATAACCATCATCATCATCATCATCATCATCATCATTTTTATTAAGGCAGCGACGAAATGCTGCGAAGCATTTTGTCCGTCTTAAAGACGTTCTGAGTTCAAATTCTGCCGACTTTGCCTTTCATCCTTTCGCATGTAGGGCACTGCCCAAGGATTTATGACGGAAGAACGGTAGACAGGAACTTCGCTGCAGGTCAGCCAGGGAACTGGTCTGCATTGAAGTGGACTTCCGATTAGGCGGGAGTTCTACGAAGCATGAGTTGACCAACGCCTCTCACCCTCATGTGTTTAATTAAATAAATCTTTCATCGACAAACTCTAGTGCTCTGTAGAGCCACAGATGCCTCAGCCTCAGAGCCAAGGCATCCCTAGCCCACCCTTTAACGGTTGTTGGCAGCAAATAGAGCGACTTACAAGCGGTTTCAAGCCCTGCCACAAAAAGTGGAAGAGCTGTCTTTCCAACTTGGTCAACCACGAATCCGGGCAAGGAACAACGGTTAGGCGGTAGATGATGACCAATGCGATAAACACATTGGCTACTTCCGCCCTCCCTTTCAGGGATAGCCGCTGCCAAGACCAGGTCTTGGCTGTGCAGGCCACCCTGCTCGATACCTCGCCCCAGTTCATCTCTATTTGGAAGTCTGGTCCGAACCAAACGCCTAGCAACTTAATCGGACCCTCCGTCCAACGTCCCACGACTTGCCTCTCCAGGTGCCGAGCTGCAAGCCGACTGACTTTTCACGATTAACCTTTGCTCCTGCCACCGTCTCGTAGTCTTTGATGGCCTTGCCTACTTTCTGTAGGTGGTCCATTTCGAATACGATGATGGTGATGTCATCCGCGTAAGCTGAAAACGATGCTCCACAACCTGGCTGTCTCGGGATGTCGCTCAGTTTTCGCAATAATGGCTCAAGAGCCATCACATACAAAAGCAGGGAGAGCGGACACCCTTGACGAACCGAGCACTTGATGCTGAACGGCTTAGATAGAAAGCCGTTCACCCGAACTACCGAGTCGCTGTTGTCATACATTTGAATGATCCACCTGAGGAAGCCAAGACCCAGGCCGAACTGCACCAGAACGGACACCAGGTAGTGATGACCGACCCTATCAAAAGCTTTTGATTGGTCTAAATGGACCACTGCCCCTCTCTTGCCGGTACCGTTATTAAACCCCTCTATCGTGTATCGTATAAGGTGGAGACTGTCCTGAATGGATCTGTAGGGTATGGCACATGTCTGTGCCCCCCCCCCCCAATCAGTCCATCCGCGACATGCGCCAACCTTTTCGATAACACTTTAGCCAAAATCTTCAGCTCTACGTTAAGCAGAGTGATGGGCCTAAAATTATCAATGACGGGTCCTTTCTGACGAGCGTCGTCACCACTCCCCGGCGAACAGATCTGGAGATAAACCCATTCTGTTGCCAGTTCGCGTATACATTCGCCAGCAGGTGCCCGAACAAGTCCGGTATACTCTTATATAGTTCATAGGGTAGACCATCCAGTCCCGGCGCCCTACCCGTGCCACAGTCTGCCATGACCTCTATTACCTCACCAGGCGTGATCGGCCTCTCAATGCACCTCGCATCTCGCTCCGAGAGACACGGCAGCCCGGTGAGGAAGTCCGATAAGTCCCTCCTGCCATCTGGTCCACCGCCACCCTCAAAGAGCTGAGCGAAGTGGTCCTGAATGGCCTTACACATCTCTTCGGGTTCGTCTATCAAATTACCTTGTTAGTTCGGCAAAGATCGAATAGTGCATTGTTGCCACGCTGAGCTTCCACCACTCGGGTCCATCTTGCGGCATTAATTCCCTCGCACCCCATTGCACGTTGTCTAGCCCTGACAATACTACCCAAGTGTTGGCTTTCGAGGTACTGATTTAAAATCAGCCTCTTGGACTTCACCAGAGCCGCAGTGCCAGTTCGCATTGCTTCCTCTCTAAGTCCTTAAGTAGTACTGATCCCTTTCTAGCTTCTCTAGCCACTAAACCTGCGCTATATCTAATAGACTCGTATTTAATGACTCGCTTGAGGGCATACCACCATTTGTTGTTAATAATGGCTCGTGTTAGTGCCCTCTGGATCAACATCTTAATCCGGTCTCTGTACTCCTTAATCGCCAAAAGGGACGTATTAAGTTTCCAGTAGTCGGGACCTCTGTTTACCTTATCTATGTCTAGCTTACACGTGACCATTTTATGATCACTGTAGCTGACCATGTAGAACTATGGACAATTAGCTATCTTTGTATCTATTTTTCTAATTAATATTCTATCTATGTATGACCTGGAAGATCCGTCACTGCTTGACCATGTCCACGATGGAGTGTTCGGATGTTCCAACCTATATGGATCAACCAGCTCGAAACGTCTTAGTAGATCCAGGAAGCAAGCATTATCTTTTCTATCAGTGCACGAGTCAACATAATCTACGCGCGCATCGCAGATTGTGTTAAAGTCTCCTAGTACAACGAAAGAATGTGATGTACCGAGAAACTTCTGTAGATTCAAAAAATAATCACTTTGCCCCGACCCTTGTTGAGATGCATAAATTGCCACCAGTCTGATGGTCTTACCACAGCTGCACGTCAAGTCGATGACGACCAGCCTACCCTCTGGGTCTGAAAAAAAATCAGCTTTTTCTCCGAAGCCCGGTTTCTTTTAACCAGGACCAATACCCTGCTTCCGCTGGGAGGGCAGCCTGGAGAGATAAAACTCTCGTAGCCGCCAAACAGCGGGAGTAGATCTCTTGGAGTAGATCTCTTTTAACCGGGTTTCTGTAGCAACAATTACATCTAAATCTCGTGACCTGATGTCATTTAGGAAGCGTCCCTGCTTCCAGTCTGACTCCAGGCCACGCACATTTACACACTCTACGTGAATGCAGGAAATTCACTTACCTTTAATTTGTGGGTTTTTTTTCCTTCTTGTCCGGGGTTCGTGGGGTTTGACATAGGTCCCTGTACATGGAGATGTTAAAGTCCAATCTTGGAGGACCTGTCTTTTGGGTATGTGTCCTTTAGGATCCGATAGTTCATTTCGTCTATTTTGTAAATTGTTATGTTTTCTGGGATTGTGTGGTGGTGTTTGAATTTTTCTGTGGTGCAGATCTTGTTTAGGTCAGACTTTCGTTTTCATTGTTTATCGCCACTATTACCGTTTTGAATTCTTCGACTTTTTGGGTGGGGCTGGATATGGGAGACAATGTTCCTGGGCTTGAGGGGTTGGGCTTAGTGGGTGAAACGAGCGAGAGAGGAGGGGGAGAGGGGGTCGGGAGGGAAGGAAAATCCTTTTCGTTGAGGAAGGGGAGTGGGGATACCCTCTGGTATCTGGGGCTGGACGGGGAGGATTCTGGTGTTCTATGGGGGAGTGGTGAGGGGTTATTTCTCTTTTCCTCGTTGGGGCTTTCTTTTTGGATGTACTGGGGTTGGGTGCAGTCAAGCTAGTATTTTTCCTCTTTGAGATCTTTTTTTTTTTGGCCTTGCTTCCTGCCAACTTTCTTTGTCCCCGGCTTGTTGTATTTCCTCCGTGCCGGGGTCCTGGTGGTTTGTTTTTTGGTTTTGTTGGTCCTCTTTGTTTTCTTCTTCCTTTCTGAGGGTGGGGCAATAGGCTCAAATGTGGCCCTTTTCCCCACATTCATAGCATCTGGGCCTCCTCCCCTCCACCATCACTCGCAGGGTGGTTTCCTCGCCAATATGTATATTTTCTACAATGTCTTCTAAAGTCTGTGGGGCCGCCTGGATAATTACCCCCAGCCCCTGACCTCGCCATATTTGTTCTTGGGTCCTTCACGCCTCAATTATGGTTATCTTATCTTCTAACCCCATTAGGAGCGCTGAACATAACTATGAGACGTCTATCTCAGGAGGTATTTCGTCTATCTTAATTTTTGACGTTCTTCTTCCGAGGTATGTGGATAGTAATACTATCTCATTGGTTCTCAACGGCGATATTGAGTGATATTTTTGCCTTCTCTTCCGCCTTGAAATATACGACAACTGTGGCATATTTTCTTCCTCTGGTTATGAACTCTATGTCACTCCAGATTGGTTGTAGACACTTTTCTATTTGTTCATGAGTTGCTTTTTCAATCTTTTATCTTTTATTATCATTGTTTTGAATACAATGATTCTCTTTTGCGTTTGTTGTATCAGTTCGCTTGGGAGGGTCGCTGTCATGTCACACCCCTCCCATGCAAACATATTTGTGTGTTTCAATAACACACTTGGTTCAATACTCAATTTTTCCTTCTTTATTCCTGCGGCAGCAGCAAAGTTTACTTTGGTTTTTTCAGATTGGTTTCCATTTTCAACTTGGTTTTCATTTTTTGACGAATCTATTTTTTCCATAGTTGTTTCGTTTTTTGACATATTGTTTTTTTCTTTTGTTGGAGGCACGTCTTCAACATTCATTTTTTTTAATAACAAAAATTAATTATTTATTTTCCCCTCCTTACGGAGGAGAACAGCAGTTCACTACGTCTGTCGAGAGACAGCACACAGGCTTCAACAATTCAACAAGCAAACAAATAATATAGATCCAACAACAATTATTAAACAACTTTAAACAACTTACAGTAAAAACAGACGACAAACGCAAAACTCCACTGTTGGTACTCAAAAATTTTTCACAACTCACCACTCTGGAGCTCTACTCAAACACGTGCTATCCAGTTAAAGGCCTGTGCAAAGTCTCATGGCAATGAACAGTCACCAAAGAGCCGAGTAACTATACGCACGGGGAGGGCAGTTATAACGCATTCCCGGTTCCAATGACAGTTAATAGTTCTAGTGGGGAGCTATATGTAAGGCACTGCCCAAGGATTTATGATGGACGTACTGTAGCGGGCTAGTTAGGGAGCTGGTCTGCAGTGAAGTGGACTTCCGGTTAAGCAGGACTTCTACGAAGCATGAGTTCACAGACGGCGTCGCCCTCATATGTTCAACTAAATAAATCTTTCATCAACACACTCTGGTTCTCCGTTGATTTATTTTTTGGTGTATAGTTTAACTGAAAGCTGTACGGGGTTGAGAAATAAAGTATCAGTGAAACACTGGGGTTGATGTAATCGACTAGTTCCCGCCCCACAAATTTCAGGCCTTGTACTTTTAGTAGAAAAGATTATCATTATTGTTGTTGTTGTTGTTGTTTAAGTATTTTCCGTAAAATGATTTTAATTTTTTAAATCTTTAGTTTCCTTTTATGCTAAATTTATAAGTTTTAACTTTAGTTCAAATTTTAATCTGTAATCCATTTAATGGTTTAAGATTTAAAACTCTTTTAATGAGTTTAATTTGAAATTATATCCGGTCTCCAATATTACTTGAATTTAAACAACTCAACTTGACTTTGTTTTATTCCAACCTCACATCTCTCAGTATTTTATAACCTAGCTAATCAGAGCTTTCTCAACCTCTACATCATAATATGATTACTACTGATATTTCATTCATTTTCTAATAAAATTCCCCTACTATGCTTGATAGTACCAATGAACAAATATTAAAGACTTAAGTTGATGTGTGTAAATGACACGTTAAATTTCAACACATTTGGAGAATAATGCAAAAATGGTCATGTGTTTTGACCTTGTTACAAACACTAATGTTTCATGACTGTCCTTTTCCCAAATTTCAGCCATCCTCCCGCCCCTCTATTATTTCTTTCCTTCTCTTCACCTTATTGTAACTTGTCTTCCTCTTTTTCTCTATTCTACTTGTTTACTTCTCTCTTTTCCTTCCTCCCCCATGTATGTGTTCTGCTTTGTTATAACCAGAAATAGCTCTGACAGCATTAATTTTATTAGGTCGTTCAATTTTTCTCATCTGATCAATAGACCAATTGAGTAAAACTATCAGTAACGTAACTATAATGACTACTGGAAACAGCTGTAAGCCAAATTTACTGCAATAAAGAAAAAATATGTAATGACTATTATTTATACCTTGTCTTACACACACACACACACACACACACACACACACACACACACATATATATATAAGCCATACTTATAGACATACATATACGCTCGCGCGCGCGTGCATGTGCATGGATAGCTAGACTGATATACAAATAGATGAATGGGATCTTTTCTGTTCGGTTGCACTTGTTCAAATTTTAAATTTTAGTGAACATTTTAAAATTTGGTGAATTGATGTAATTCTCCGCGCTGAATCTCAGGAGATAATTCACTTTTTCCAGAAAAGTTTTCAAAAAAGTTACAGAGGTTTAAAGTTTTATCGTTTTACCCTGTCAGAAAACAAGACTTGGAAGCCATCATTATGTGCAGAATTCTACTTTACGCACGCCACATAACCCTCATAATTTTTTTATTTTTTGGAATTTTCAGAAAATTTTTGCGAATTTGTATTCTACACACGGGAATTCATACAATTATGCAAACCTCACCGGAGAAAAAAAAAATAATAATTTCGTGCGTGATTTAAGGCCTATTTAGGTGTTATTTTTAGCACATCTCATGATCATCGCATGCCATTTTTAAGCATTTAAGAAGCGACAAATAGAACACGTGGTAAGGAGATGGTAAAACTTGGCTTGTTACTATGGAAACAGGCACCTATATGTCTGTGACTTTCAATTGACTAAAATTACCCACAGTTTGCGAACCTTAAAAGCTATTAACTCTATTTATTGATTTATGGCGAAAATGAATTTCATGACAATGATTACTTTACAAAACTACCCCAAACTACCAAATACTGTTAGTTGGAACAAAACTTGAAGAAATTGAAAAGTGGGAGCCAGATCCGATAAATGTATACATATGTGCATACATATATATGTATATATATATATATATATATATATATATATGTGTGTGTGTGTGTGTGTGTGTGTGTGTGTGTGTGTGTGTGTGTGTGTGTGTGTGTGTGTAGTTTGATCGTTTTTACCCTGTTAGAAAACAAGATTTGGAAGCTATCATTTTGTGCCTGACAGCACGTGTTGTCAACTGTAAACAAATGAAATATTATCAGAATGAGATTGAAAATGCCACAAATACCAAACTCTACAGTTAAAACTCTCAACGAAGAGACTCTTAAGGAACTGAAAGAGATCAATACGAATTTGAGTCTTTTAATTAGCAAGATCGATGAACTCACTCGTTTTACACAAGAGGCAACAGAAAAAGAAGAGAAAGAACAATCTCTGGAACAGCTCAATCAACATTTGTCCGAATTATGCACCACTCTTCATTCTTTACCTCATAATAGTTATTTAATGAAAATCCACCTACAGATGATACACAAGATAGAACCCCCTCCACGCTTACACAAACATATGGAATGAAAAACTTAAAGCCAGAAAATTTTCTTTCTGGAATATGATTGAAAACTACCACAAGGTAGAAATTTATGAACGTTGGTTAAATTCTACACCAATAATTTTGCCTCGTAAATTCTAAATAAAACGTATTCCAAGCGAGCAGGACCAACAAAGAAAATTAAGGGAGAAACTAACACTGGAAAAAATGAAAACAGAAATAGAACTCCTTAAGCTTAGAACGCTAAGCAATGAACAAAAAATTAAATGAAGAAATCTACAACGAATTAAAGAAACATTCAGAGGGTCAACGCTTGGAAAGTATTTTTAAACTGTGGAAAACAACTTGTGAGGATCTTGTTCAAAACGGGGGCACCAGTATTTTCTTAACGAAACACTTTGAAACTTGGGACACTGGTAGAATGTGTCATATAAAACATCATTTTCTCTTAGTCTTCTTAACAAAAAAAACGTACATCGCAAGTTATTGTGGTATGACGTCAGTGTCTGGGGAGGCTGACCGGAAGGGCGAGTCGACCTGTAGGGGAAAAAGGGCAGAGGGAGCCTCGATCGGCGTTCGTGCCCTTTTCGAACGGGGCTGCAGTCAGGACAAGACGTGTTAAGCGACGGTCTAGGTTTGGGAGAAGCAGCTGCTATTCCTGGTGTACTTTGGGTCGGGGCAAGCTTCAAGGATCGGATACCGCAAGACGAACTCGCAGTCGAGGAAAGGAAAACCGAGGTAAGGCGATTACATCTACTCGTACGCACACACCACAAGCTATTTCGGCACCACGTGCAGAAATTCGCCGCGATGGCAGCCACCAAGATTAGGATCGCCAGCGATGTGATCAGGCCTTTTAATGGCGAGGAGATGTGATGGCTTGGATACGAAAAATTAGGCTCGTTGCCAAGCTGCAAGAAATAAGTGATGTGGCGAGTCTCATGACTCTGTACTTGGAAGGGAGCGCCCTGACCTTCTACCTAGAAATGGACGAGGAAGAAAGATTAAGTGCAGAGAACGTCGAACGGAGGCTGAGAGAGGCATATACGGAGAGCGAGTACGCTGCCTTCGTAAAACTAGGAACGATTAGATGGGGGGGGGGGGAACAGGTGGATGAATACGCGGCGGAAGTGCGAAGACTGGCCACGCTGGCTGGGTTTACGGGAGAAGGCCTGGACAGAGCGGCGCGGCTGGCGTTTGTAAATGGATTCCCCGAAGACGTAGGGATCCGATTACAGCAGTTGCCTGGCGGGAGGAAGATGGCGCTCAGCGAGCTAGTAGCGCAAGCTCGCGTGTTGACACAGCACGTCGGAAGGAAGCCGATAGCGATGGCGGCGACAGAGGCACGTTCCGACAGACGACAGCCTGAGAGCGGCGTGAGGAAGCCTACCGAGCAACGACAGCGGCCGTTCTCGGGCCGGTGTTTCAAATGTCAGGGGCCGCACATGGCGAGGGAATGCGCCGAATCGTGGCCCGTCTGCTATCGATGCAGGAAGACTGGGCTCATCGCCCGTGATTGCGACCAGGGAAACGACCGTGGGGAAGTTTCTGCCTCTCAAACTTTCCCCGCAACCAAGTAGAGGCGCTTGTGGAGGCGCTGCCCGTGGTCGGAGTCGAGGTCGGGGGGAAGAAGTTCAAGGCCCTCGTGGACACGGGTTGCACGACTACCCTCGTGACGCCAAGGGTGGCGAAGAAATGGGATGGGACGAGTAGCGTCCGAGCGGTCGACGGTAGAGAGATCCGTTGCAAGGGCAGCTCCAGTCTGGAGATAGCGTTACCGAGCGCGGCGCTGAGGCTACGGGTGATCATGATCGACTATGTGATAGACGGGGTTGATGTCGTGTTGGGGATGGACGCCATCAACCGTCTTGGTGGCGTTAGGATTGCAGCAGATGAGGTCACGTTCGGAAGCGTGGGGGCATCGTGCGCCGTGAGTCGGGACCGCCAGGGAGAGCAGAGCCCCGTCGAGGACAGCGCCGCTTACACCATCGAAGACAAAGATTTTCAGGTGGCGTTTGATGGTCGGAGGTGGACGATAGAGTGGCGATGGAAGGACGAGCCCCCCACTACTAAAGAACAGGGTGAGCTGCTACCAGCATACGTTGAAAGGTCACGCCGGCATCGAGTTCGACGAGGAGGTAGAGAGATGGATCAAGGAAGGAGTCCTTGTCCCGTGGAAAGAGGAGGTGGTGAGTGGAGTGCTGCCTCTGATGGCGGTGGTGCAGCCGACGAAAGGAAAAGTCAGACCGGTGCTGGACTTTAGGGAACTGAACGACCATATATCGTGCCACACGGGAGGCGAGGCAACAGACGTTTGCGGTGAGACGTTACGTGTGTGGAGACAGTCGACCAAGGCAGCGACGATCGTCGACTTGGAGTCGGCATATTTGCAGCTCCGTGTGAGTGACAAGCTGTGGCGATACCAGGTGGTGCGGTACAAGGGCCGGACGTATTGTTGGGAGAGATGCTTGACCGGTGGAAGGTGCGACGATTATTTAGAGCGGCGTATAGACCGAGTGGCAACGGAATCGTTGAGAGGCACCATCGGTCGATCAAGGCCATGGCTGAAAGGGGGCACATTTCGCCCCTGGAAGCGGTCTACTGGTACAATATGTCTCCCCGATCCGGACAAGCGGAAGAGTCTGTGCCGCACAGAGCGGTGTTCAAATATGAATGGAGGCATCCTTGTAAGACGCCGGAGTTCTGCGAGGAGGAGAAGGGACCCGCCGGCGTGAAAGTAGGGGAGGATGTTTGGGTCAAGCCGCCGAAGGCACGCTGCACATCACAATGAGGCAGGGGAACAGTGACAGCGGTCAATTCCAGAAACAATGTATCTGTGGATGGAATGCCGCGTCACGTGCTGGATCTGCGCAGGATTGCCACTTCGTCGGATGAAGAGTGCGATGGAAACGAGCCACCTAGCTTGAGAAGATCTCGACGTGTAGGGCGCCCGCCCGGTTGGATGGCGGACTTCGAATTGGAGTAGGGGTGAACGTGATCTTTAAGATCAGGGTGGCGTGTGGTATGACGTCAGTGTCTGGGGAGGCTGACCGGAAGGGCGAGTCGACCGGAAGGGGAAAAAGGGCAGAGGGAGCCTCGATCGGCGTTCGTGCCCTTTTCGAACGGGGCTACGGTCAGGACAAGACGTGTTAAGCGACGGTCTAGGTTTGGGAGAAGCAGCTGCTATTCCTGGTGTACTTTGGGTCGGGGCAAGCTTCAAGGATCGGATACCGCAAGACGGACTCGCAGTCGAGGAAAGGAAAACCGAGGTAAGGCGATTACATCTACTCGTACGCACACACCACAGTTATTTCATGTTAAAGTTGTCGTATTTCTGTAATTTCAACCAATGACTGACGTCCATTCATCCGTAAAAATTAAGTGCTGAGTACGTAAACAAACGATAAAATTATTATTTCCTTGTCAAAAAATGGCTGAAGCATATTAGCAGTAGCTAATAAACCTTTCTATTATAGGCACAAGGCATGGTTTTGAAGGGAAGGAGCAAGTCAATTAGGGTTAGGGTTAGGGTTAGGGTTAGGGAAAACGAACACACGTGTGTTGCCTCTGCAAAATGTCAGAAGTAATGGAGATTAAAGACGCTTTACACCGCTTAAAGTGCCAAAGGAGTAAGTGTAAACAGCTGAATACTTGTCAGTGATTGGTTGAAATTATCGAAATAAGACAATTTTTTACATGAAATAAATTCGAATACAAAATTTTTTTCTGTTCTATAACACAAAATAGATAAGTATACAAAATTTGAAAGTCTTTCGGTACCAAAAACACTACATAAAACATAAATGAAAACTGGTGCCCCTGTTTTGAACAAGATCCACTTGTGAAGCTGAAGAAACCATTCCCTATAACGCTGGGAAAGACAAGCCAATTTCTTTATTAACTACGAAACACAGTTCAACATAGAAAACGCATTGGATAACCCCTTCCTGAAGAAAAATAAACCAAAAACATACACAGAAATGACCCCACACTTATCTAACACAAACCACAGACGATCTAGGGGACACAACTCCACCGACCTAACCTCTCTTAAACCGCAAAATAACTTTCAAACAACAATCAGGAATTCAGCCCACAATAGAAAATCTGGACGTAATCCTCAAGGCACCCTATATTCAAATCAAAGGATCCATCGAAACCGCCAGACTAACCTAAACTTTCGGGAACCAATACCTACCAATCTACCCCCATCATCTCACAATCAATGGAAGAATTTACCCCCGAGACTTAACCCTCAACATGGTTACTTCAATCATTCGACTAGACACAACCTACCTAGATAACATAACTTCTCCCTCCACCTACATTACAATATAAAAAATAAATTTAATCCAAACCACATCAACCATAGACAATATAACAACCCTCAGTACAACCATAATCTAGTCCACTACACAGTCACTCCATCACAAACATACTACCACAAACACACTTTACACCCATTTCTCCTCAGCAAACCAAACACAATACAGACTTTCCACAACAATCCACCTATTACAACTATTTTTTAGACCTAAATCAGAGAAACAGAGATGTGAAATAGAACAAAATGTACAAGAACAACCGAAAATAATAAACTTATCAAAGAAAATCCTAACTAAAATTCTAGCAAGAGGTTTAAAGTTTACTCCAACTCCTCGCAGATCGAACCCGAATGAAATTAAGAATAACACTATGGATTTCTGCCGAAAATTACGCCTCACAGAAGCACTTCACAACTACACCAGCGAAGATGACTCAATAGTAAAAATCAAAAGCGAATACTGCCCTACAAATGGCAGAAAAAAAGCACTTGATGCTTTTTGTGAACACAAAACCAATTTTCCTTTTAATACCTTACAAAAACAACGAATTAAATCCAACCTTAACGTAAATGAATGGAAAGACCATTAAAAAAGCCGACAAAGGAAATGCGGTAGTGGTGATAGACATAGAGTACTACAAAAATTTAATACTCTCCATGTTAGAAAATAATATTTACTATGAGAAGATACAACCTGCAGAAGACACTTAAAACTTATCCTCCTTACTTCAAATACATGGAAAGGGCTTCACTAAAAATGAAATTGACTACTTATCCAATTTTAAATACAGACCTAGTCTATTCTACTGATTACCTAAAATACACAAAAACCTACATATTTGTGAAGCTTGCAAAGTTTCTCCAAGCCTATGCATTCATGTTCTCCCCCCTACTGACCTCAAACTGCTTTGTGAAACCCACCGTTTGAGCAACTTCCTCGACATCTTACTCAAACCGTTTCTAAAATATGTGAAAAGCTTCATCAGGGATGACTTAGACATGCTTAACCACCTCCCAAAGACAATAAATGAAGGAACTCTATTGGTATCATTCGATGTGGTGAATTTGTACACCAATATCCCACACGATTATGGTATAGAAGTGATCACCTTCTGGCTAGAAAAATACCCACCAGAGATACCAGGACGCATCAACCACAGATTCATAATCGCAGCACCCAAATTCATCCTACAGAAGAACTATTTCATGTTCGATACAGTTTACTATCGACAAAAATTTGTGGAATTGCAATAGGAACCCGAGCTGCTCCAGTGATTGCGAACCTTGCAATGGGTTACCTAGAGCTTAAAATATACTAATCATCACTACAAAAATATGGCACCTCATTTTCAGGAGAACTGGAAGAGGTATTTGGACGATTGCTTTATACTTTGGAAGACAGCATGGACAAACTTCTCGATTTCAAAGTAATGCTTAACAATATTAATAGCAACATACAATTCACCATGGAGCACAGCAGTAAACAACTCCCTTTTCTTGACATCCTAATTAAAATAGTCAATAACCACATCGAAACACATCTATAAACCCACAGATTCTGCCACCTCAAACACAAAAATTGATATACCTTATAATCTTGCGAAAAGAATTTGTACCATAGTTTCGGACACCTATACTCGTGAACGAAGACTCCTTGAACTCAGATCAATATTAATCAAAAGACATTACCCAATATCATTAAACGAGCTAAGGAAATAGATATACGAACATTAAGGGAAGTCAACCGAAATACTAAACCAGACTTAAAAATACTTCCATACATCTCCACACATAACCCCAGAAACAACGAAGCCTTCAACATTATCATTCAAAATCTACCCATCCTCACAAGAGATAAAACAATGAACAAAATTTTAGGCTCACACAAAATTATCAAAAACAAAATGCAACCTAAATCATTGAAAAAAATATTAACCAGTGCAAGACTATATCCATTAACAACAGAACCAAAAGTGAAAAAATGTGGTCGACCTAACTGTGATACATGCCCCCATTTTTTGGAGGGTTCAGAGTTCCACTTTAAACAAGGTGAAGTATTTAAGATTAAATCAAATTTCACCTGTGCCTCTGAAAATCTAATCTATGCCATTACATGCTTAGGGTGTGGTCAAACAAGAATATCAATCCGTCGAAGAACCACTCTCCACAAAGAACAAATCCGTCACCCACAATACAGACAGATACAGGTCAGTGAACACATAGAAAGGTGTGCTAGGAACCTTAATCCTAATTTCCTAATTTTCCCCTTCTATCAATGTTCACAGAACACCTCAGTACAACAAAGAATGAATAAAGAGGCAACTTTCATCAATAAATATTTTCCACGACTCAATATGATAACATGACTTAATACAGAACAGTACTACACTTTCAATTAATACCACCCATACATCCCATACACCATTCACATTACCCTAATTGCACCTAATCCAGAACTACTTACCTCCCTTACACATAATCTTTTTACTCAGGGTCTAGTTGACCCGACACCGTTCGGTAATCGGTGTGCATTCAAATCAGTGATCAGTAATTTTACGAAACCGGTATGAATCTCTTTAACAATTCACTATAATGACTTTTATTCCTACTTCACTTCATCTAATTGTATATATCTATCGTAACTTTTCAGAAAAAGCCTTTACTTTCTTTGATTTCCAATGTGCATTTTCGCTTATTTTTCTTCTTACTTTGCTCTTACATTTCCACGTGTAGTTTCTATTTTCTTTTTGTAACATATTTCTATTATATACATATAACGAATTTCGGACTCGTGCTGATATCCACAGCTTTGTGTGCCGCGTTAGATTGTGTGCGCTTTTCCGCGACACTCCACCCGCATCTAACGAGGAGGACTGCTTCACCGACCTGGGCCGCCGACCATCCCAGTGGACGCCTTCTCCTGGCCAGTTCTAAGCAGTTGATCTTTTTGCGGGTGCCTGCCAGCGTGCTGTGGACCGGTTTAACTTTTCCAGGCGTCCCTGTCGACTCAACATCTCCCCAGCCGAACTTTCGGTCCCTCGATCTCTACGACGCCGCACTGACATCATTATAAAACCAGATGACAAGGGTGGAGCCATGGTGGTATGGCGCGTGGACCTCTACAATATACCTCCTTCTACCGACCTCTACCCTCTGACCCCACACCCAGCTACCAACAGACTGTGTCCTCCACTATCCATAACCTCATCTCCTCCTCCCGTCTCCCCGCCACCACCTCCAACCTCATTGTCCGCCCCCCACCATTTACTTCCTCCCCAAAATCCACAAACCCAACAACCCTGGCCGTCCCATCGTTTCCGCCTGTAACTGTCCCACCGAGCTTATCTCCAAATATCTTGAACGTGTCCCTGCCCCCTAGTGGCTTCTCTCCCTTCTCACAACCATGACACCAACCACACGCTTCGTTTGTTCAACTCTTTCTCCTTCCCTCATGGCCCCTCTAAACTTCTCTTCACCCTCGACATCCAGAGCCTCTACACGGTGATCCCTCACCACGAGGGGCTGCGTGCACTTAAACATTTCCTTGACCTCCGACCCAACCTACAACGCAACACCTTCACACTCGTTCGTCTGGCCGAACTTGTCCTTTCACTCAACTGCTTCTCGTTCGTGGGAGATTTCTACCAGAAGGTCTCGGGAGTGGCCATGATAACAAGAATGGGCCCAAACTATGCGAACCTGTCGTTGGCTATGTTGAGGCCCAAATATTCTCAAGTTTCACTGGTCCCACTCTCGAACTATATGGCCGTTATATTGATGACTGTATCGGTTCCACCTCGCTCTCCCGCGAACATCTAGACTCCTTCCTCTCTTTTGTCAAATCTTTCCATCCTGCCCTCCACTTCTCTTGCACTATCTCTGACACTTCTGTCTCCTTTCTTGACATATCGGTCAGCGTCCATCACTCCACTCTTACCACCTCCATCCACTACAAACACTCTTATCTCAACTTCTCCTCCTCCCACCTAAACATACAAAGCTTTCCATCCCCTATTCCCAATTCCTCCGTCTACGCAGGCTCTGTAGTGACAACCATGACTTTGAGACTCAGTCTCAACTCATGGCTCGCCACTTCTTCACGTAGATATCCCCTCACCACTATCCACACCGTCCTTGCCAGAGCACGTTCCGTGGACCGTGCATCTGCTCTCTCTCCCCGAACCTGCCTTGCCATCTCCCGCCTCCCTTTTCCCCTCACCTACCACCCCACCACCTTACCTCTCCAACGTACCATTCTCCGAGCTTTCCGACGCTTCCAGTCCGACCCCTCCACCTCACACATCTTCCCTAACCTACCCCTCCCCTCCTTCAAACGAGCCTACAGCCTACAAGACCTCTTGGTCCACAGCTTCTTCCCCAACCCAACCTCCCAACTTGGCTCGTTCCCCTACTCCCGCCCACGCTGCCGCAGTTGCCCTTACCTCTCCGACACCACCCTCCTCACCGGCATCCATCATTGACCCTATCGCATCACCGACTTCTTCACCTGAACTTCTACCAATATCCTCTATTGCATCTCCTGCTCTCTCTGCCATTCTCTATATATCGGACAAACGGGGCGCCGCTTGGCCGACCGGTTCGCGGAACACCTCCGAGACATCCGCCTTGACAATGACACCCCGGTGTCACGCCATTTCCGCTCTACCGGTCACTCTTTGCAACACCTGTCCGTGTTCGGATTGTCCTTGCACAGGGGCCATCCGGACTCCCGTTTGCGCCGTGAACAGGGATTAATCTTCTCTTCGCTCCTTTGTGCCACATGGGCTCAACTCTCTTCCCCTTGCCTCTCTCGCCTCTCTCGCCTCACTCCCCCTCTTCCCTCCCTCCTACTTCCTCCCAACCACCTCTACTCTCTTGCTCCGACTCATACTTCTCTTTACTTCTCTTCACCCCTACTCTCTTTCTCGCTTCTCTCTTATTCTCTTTCTCTCATACCCACCTTTCCCTCCCCCTCCATCGTCAACCCTCCCTCATAAGCCCACCCCACCCCTACACACTCCTACCACACCTTCCCATCCCATCTCTTACACCCTCTCCCACATACCCCACTCTCTACCTACACACATACCCCACCTACCCCAACCTCTGTCTACCCACATACCCCAACTCTACCCCACCCCAGCCAAACCACGCCCTACCCGTGCTTTCCCCACTCTCGCCTCCCCCACCTCTCAACACCGCGCTACACCATACCATACAACACATCACATCACACCACCACGCACACACCAGCACTGACCAATCCCCATCCCTACATTTTCACACCTTCACACCTACATAGACACACGCATACGTTAAGATCACCAGCATTCTCTCTCACACACGCACCTTCGTTTTGGGATCACTACTACTTTGTTATCTCCCCTTCTTAACTCACCTGTGTGACCCTTCTGTCCGGCATTCGCCATGATAGATCGTTGACCACTACACACATTTTTGTCTCTCCTTGCTTCTCTCCTTGTTTCTTTCCGTGTTCCTTTCTGTAGAAGAGCGTAGGCTCGAAACGTTAAAGACTTTCTCAATTCCCGAGCGTTATACTAATACATCCATTTGTTTTCCACACCACCTTTCTTTGTCTGTTGTTTTTTTTGTGAATTCTCCCTATATATATATATATATATATATATATATATATATATATATATATATATATACATGTGTGTGTGTGTGTGTGTGTGTGTGTGTGTGTGTGTGTGTGTGTGTGTGTGTGTGTATATATATATATATATATATATATATATATATATTAATAGTAATGGTAAGACACCAAAAGAATGAATGAGACCTCGATATTATGTAAATAGAGGAATTCAGCTGTAATATAATATGTGACAATTATTCGGTTGCCATAATAAAACTCCGAGTTTCGGATGTTGGGGCGGAAAACTGCTCCGGCATCTCGTCAGTTATCGAGGCAATAAAAAAATGCTATGAAAATGACCGTTAAACAAAGGGAAATTACGATATAATTGACAGTTATTAAGACAAAAAAGCTATTAGAATGACTGTTAAATAAGGGGAACAGGAAGTAAGAATGCTCATAAAAATCTCGTAAGTGTGCATGTACATACATACACATGCGCGCACGCATACCTACGTTCATCTGCCTATATGCATATGCTTACTCACACTCGCATGAAAGGCATTCATGCACGCCCACACATACGCCTATATATGCACATATATATGCAACCATGCATGTACACGTATGCATATCCGCCCACACAAACGCGCGCACACGCACACACATGCACACACCCATACGCGCACAATTATATTCAAAACACGTCTAGAATACACACATGCTATATATTCATATGCTTACTCACACTCGCGTGAAATGCATGCATGTACGCCCACATATATATATGCAACCATACACATGTATATATACATGTACATATATACATACCAACACACACGCATGCACGCACACACACACACACACGTGTATATACCCATACGTACACAAAAAGTTTATATACACGTCTATATACGCACATGCACAAGAAAAATGCAGGGTGAACGGTAAAATGCAGAATAAAATGTGTAAAAATATATAAAGCAATAAAAATATACAAAACTATATATATAAATATGTAAAATATGTATATATATATATATATATATATATATATATATATATAATTATAGAGAGATAAAATGCTTGTACGTGGACACAATATAAAAAGCAGGTTCTATCTGTGATCTTGGAGGGGGGGAACTAAAAACGTAACAAAAAATTAGCCATAAGTGGACATGATCCAAAAAGTTCAGTTCTTGAATTTAGACATGTAGCGGGGGTCTAAGCTGCTTTTCCAGATGAGCCATCTTTCCATATCACAAAGACCGCACTTTCCACCGCCGTTGGTGTAAGTCTTGCTCCCATATATGACTACTAATTTTACAAATATAATCGCACACAACACAGAAAAACCACAAAATGAAACCAGCTGTTCATGCAGGGATAAAAATTTGTGCCTGCTAAATGGAACATGCATGCTCGAGACCATCATTCATGAAGCCACCATAGACTCTACAACCACTAAGGACACAGTTTCGTCAAAGAAATATGTGGGTCTCACGGAGGGGAATTTTAAGGCCAGGTTCAACAATCACACCTTGAGCTTCAGGCACTGGAATAAAAGAAAAACGACTAAATTATCCAATCATATGTGGTTCTTAAAAAAGATAAAGGTGTCAGTTACAACATCCATTGGAAGATCTTAGCTAAGTGTAAGCCTTACACCAACGGCAGTGGAAAGTGTGGTCTTTGTGATATGGAAAGATGGCTCATCTGGAAAAGCAGCTTAGACCCCGCTATATGTCTAAATTCAAGAACTGAACATTTTGGATCATGTCCACATATGGCTAAATTTTTATTACGTTTTTGGTCCCCTCCCCCAAGATCACAGATAAAACCTGCTTTTTATATTGTGTCCACGTACAAGCATTTTATCTCTCTATATTTTTATATATATTTTTTACATATTTATATATATATTTTTATATTTTTACACAATTTTTCTCTGTATTCTATTGTTCACCCTGCATTTTTCTTATGCATGTGCGTATATAGACGTGTATATGAACTTTTTGTGCGCATATGGGTATATACACGTGTGTGCGTGTGTGCGGGTATGTATCTATGTACATGTGTATGGTTGCATATATATGTGGGTGTACATGCATGTGTTTTAAGCGAGTGAGTGAGCATGTGCATATTTTAGACGTATTTTGAATATAATTGTGCGCGTATGGGTATGTGCACGTGTGTGTGTGCGCGCACGCGCGTGCGGATATGCATACGTGTACATGCATGGTTGCATATATATGTGCATATATAGGCGTATGTGTGCATGTGCATGAATGTGTTTCACGCGAGTGTGAGTAAGCATATGCATATAGGCACATGTACGTAGGTATGCGTGCACACATGTGTATGTATGTACATGCGCGCTTACGCGATTTCTATGAGTATTTTTACTTCTTTACTTTTTTACTTTTTCCCCTTCGGTTTTTTTCCCCTTATTTAACGGTCATTCTAATAACTCTTTTGTCTTAATAAGGGTCAATTACATAGTAATTTCCCTTTGTTTAACGGTCATTTTCATAGCATTTTTTTATTGCCTCGATAACTGACGAGATGCCGCCGTTACGTTCTGAGTTCAAATTCCGCCGAGGTCGACTTTGCCTTTCATCCTTTGGGGTCGATTAAATAAGTACCAGTTACGCACTGGGGTCGATATAATCGACTTAATCCCTTTGTCTGTCCTTGTTTGTCCCCTCTATGTTTAGCCCCTTGTGAGCAATAAAGAAATAATAATAATAATAATAATAATCATTATTATTATTATTATTGCTGTTGTTGTTGTTGTTGTTGTTGTTGTTGTTGTTATTATTATTATTTTTATCATTATTATTATTATTATTATTTAAAGGTCACAATACATGTATTAAAGCGCTACTAATAGTTTCATATGCTGAGGGAATTCAAACATATTCTTCTGGCGCAAACCACATATCATAACAAACTAAAAAATTGGATAAATAGAAGAAACGCGATGAAGCCGAGAAGGCAGCATATAGAAAATGCAGACAGTAAACAACGTGTAGTGACGCTTTATAGCAGACGACATTTCCGGAGATTTTATCCACGCATGCGCAGGGACTAGTTCCGGAAGGAATACAGGAAGAGTCTCATGCACATGCGTAGTCATCGATATCCAAACGTTCCCGCTTCTTTCACCCTCTTCTTTCGCTGGCCGACGAAGGGCCTAGACGTCGCAGCAGCCTCTCTCCAACAACCCAACTCTGGAGCTACACAAATAACCACGAACTTCATTGACGGCGTCTCAGTAACCAAAGGGCGAAGTGCTGCCGAATTCTATTGTAATAGATATTGTTGTGTTGATAGTTCAGAATCTGCGTTCCGTTGTTTCTTCAAGAAATTTAATGTACGGAAGCGGAGTACACCTAATGGTGTATAACCACTTCCCTACAACTGGTGACCCTGACGTGATTCAAACACGCACCCGACGTGATTCGGTATAACCACTTCCCTACAACTGGTGGCCCCGTGAAGAACAAATGCAGCCGAAAACTCTGGACTACCGACCACAATAATTACACGAAGCGTCGCCTGGCTCTCAACATGCTCGTCACATAGAAGACAAGAATAACAACTTTCTCTGCATAGGTTTTGTTTCGACTGTCGCACAACACAAAGGAAAAGAACTCACCGACACAATGGACACCCACAATTCACTTTCGACCTACCAGAGAATGCAATGCAAACCTATGCACAGATCCACCAGAGAAACCGCTGACATAAGTAAATACAGCATTTCGAACAGCTATCCGACCAAGAACTAACCGGATAACTCTATGGAAGCCCACACGAGCAACGTTTTTCGACAGTCATAGATTGAACTTTCTTCGCACGCACCCAGTTCTACACACGCACCACAATATTATGCCTTTAGAGTTGTTATCATCATGTCTGTGCCCACTCAGTTTTCTTTCCCGACTCTGTGTACGTCGGATGTCAACTCATGCTCTCTGCGTTCTTGTCAGACACAACTTATCTCTGTTCGACCCCAGATTGGTCACGAAGTTAACAGAGAAAATTGTCTGTCCAAGGCAACGCGCCAGTATGCCACACTGTCGTCGTTCGGGTTAATCTTAGCAAATACCCGCGACAACAACGCCAGACACAATTCACTTCTGCACCCCTTCAAGGCATTTTCACGAAAAATGCAATCCTGCAAGAAAACTTTTGCTGATATCATAGATAGAGAGTGGACACACTCACTCGCATCAGCTTATTCCACAGTTGCAGGACTTTCTCTTGGTCATCACACGGTACTTTGCAAATTGGTACCCTGAGCTAAAACAAACACAGACCTCGTTTCAACAGCCATTGAATTCGTATGCTTCGCGACGTTCAACTTCAGGATTGCCTCTACATTCTCATCCATCACAAGTGAAAAGCTAAGTAAATTTTCCTACGTTAAAGTTTTTCATTTTGTCAATGACTTCCAGAGCCGATAACCAAAGACTTCTTTGCGGCTGAGACTTTTGTGGTTTTTCACAAAAAAACTTCACGGTTATTTCATCCTAACAACTTTTTGAGCAGTTTCCTACATGTTTCACGAGACGTCAATTCATTCTTACACAGCATCCTCTACTTGATGAAAATAGCAGTAAAATGCACAATTACATTTCAGTGAGTACATAACATTTCTTGATGCTTACTTGTTCCCAGTTTAGCATCTTTCGTCACCTCTCCGTTTCTCTCGGCCGGAGAATGGAAGAGTTCTGGCTGATCTTCATTTGCACGGGATCTTTTGGTCATTTTCGCTCGCAGCTCCGAATTCATGACAGCATTTTCAAGCAATGCCACTCAACGGTATCTCTCAAATAGACGCCCTGTCACAACCACCACACACACCACTGTCAACATCTTTACCAATGCATACACCCTCGCAAACACACATACAGAACACAGCTACAGCCAGTTCCAGCGCCGACGTCTTCACCACCAATGTACTGTCTACCATTGTCGTCGCCAGCAACACCAACATCAACAAGCGCGGTTTTATCTCGACCCTGTTAGAGTGGATGTTTCCACTCACGATCAACAGACCAGAACTAACCAGCCAGAATATTCCGTACCAGGTAACACAGGTCCCAGCATTCGACGCTCAACTACAGCTCTGCTCCTTGACCACAACTTCCTACGTATGAACATTCTATTCTCCGTGTGTAACTTTAATACGAACTGGTTTTTCTCTACAGACACTTTTACTATGTTCTGTGTTTTCTCTCACACACACACTTGTGCACTCATATATTTTCTTTCCTTTCAGAAAAAAATCAGACTTTTACATCGCGTGATTCCAGTTTCCTGGACAGTTGTCATCACGGTTGTTTTGTCATTGTCAATTCTTTTGTACATTGCATGCATGTATCTCACAATTGTACATCACTTTCTTTGATTTTTCTTTATATATATTTGTGCCACATCTTGTGGGTGTTTTCGGTAGCCATCTTGCCTCAGGCGCCACTCCAAATTTTCTATTTTCGTGCTTTCGGCACTCGAGGGGGAGCCATGTAGTGACGCCTTATAGCAGACGACATTTCCGGAGTTTTTATCCACGCATGCGCAGGGACTAGTTCCGGAAGGAATACAGGAAGAGTCTCATGCGCATGCGTAGTCATCGATATCCAAACGTTCCCGCTTCTTTCACCCTCTTCTTTCGCTGGCCGACGAAGGGCCTAGACGTCGCAGCAGCCTCTCTCCAACAACCCAACTCTGGAGCTACACAAATAACCACGAACTTCATTGACGGCGTCTCAGTAACCAAAGGACGAAGTGCTGCTGAATCTATTGTAATAAATATTGTTGTGTTGATAGTTCAGAATCTGCGTTCCGTTGTTTCTTCAAGAAATTTAATGTACGGAAGCGGAGTACACCTAATGGTGTATAACCACTTCCCTACAAACGGAAAACAAAACTAAAGTGTCAAAAGAGTGCAAATCCTGTTCAGATCTAAAATCCCTAACTCTCTATTAAACTTCAGGTCATAAATTTTCAGTGGTTGTATGCATATATATAAATATATTCTGAAGAATTGGAAAAGTTCGCCTATTCCTGACTGATCTGTTATCTTTCCAGCCTTATCATTTAAGGCCTAAGGAGGATAACACTTTTTACAAATAATACATTTCTAAATCTCTCAGAGAGATTTATGCAACAGTGATACGATGAAGTAGTTGTATGCTGTCAACTTAATGTGACAGTCCCTTGAAGGGAATAATACTACAGTTGGTTAGACCTAGGAAGCTGCACTGCTTCCTGTCGGCCTTGACACATTTCCTGTGTCCTTATGTTTACAAGGGGGAGACAAGCACCTCCACCCAACTAATCCTGCATCCAGAGACATGTTTCTGAGTCCAGACTGATGACGAGCAAAGACTCAAAATGTCTCTGGATGCAGGCCTAGCTGGGTGGAAGTGCTTGTATCCCCCTTGTAAACATAAGGACACAAGAAATGTGTCAAGGCCGACAGGAAGCGGTGCAGCTTCCTAGGTCTAACCAACTGTAGTATTATTCCCTTCAAGGGACTGTCACATTAAGTTGACAGCATACAGCTACTTAAGGACTTTTTACCTTTTGACACTTCAGCTTCGTTTTCCTTTTCTCGTTTTCCGTTGTTTACTCTCGGCATTTTCTATATGCTGTCTTCTCAGCTTCATCGCGTTTCTTCTATTTATTCAATTTTTAAGTTAGTTATGATACATTGTTTGCGCCTGAAGAATATGTTTTCTTAACATATGAAGCTATTAGTAGCGCTTTAATACATGTATTGTGACCATTAAATTATAATAATAATAATAATAATAATAATAATAATAATACTCTGGCTGCCCAGTCCTGGCTAAGAAGGAATATATTCACAGACACGACAGAGCTGGGACCTATATACACTGGAAGCTATGCCAACACTATGGAATAACAACAGAAAAAAGATGGTATAAACACACGCCAAAAAAGGTCACAGAAAACGAGAAAGCAACCATACTCTGGGATATGCCAATACACACAGATAGAGAAATTAAGGCAAATAGACCAGATATAGTTGTCAAAGATCATGAAGAAAAAAAATGCTTTCTAATTGATGTATCAATACCAGCAGATGACAACGTTTCTCTAAAAGAAATGGAAAAACTTTCAAAATACAAAGACCTGGAAATAGAGATAACTCGAATGTGGAATCTAAAAACAGAAACAATTCCTATCATAGTAGGTGCCTTAGGTATAATAAAAAAATATTCAGACAAATACATAACAAAAATACCAGGACTTACAAATATATATAACATACAGAAAATTGCATTACTGGGTACTGCACACATTCTACGCAAAACACTTTCAATACAGTAAACATAAGAGCACCACAGCAAACCACAGCACATACCCAAGGTACACAGAGCTGCGCTCGGTAGTGAAGTGAAAGCACGTTATAAAAATAAAACTACTGAACAATAATAATAAAATAATAAATATTTTTTATTCTTAAAAAATGAAATTTCACTGCCATACAAAACACAGGTCCTCCTATGCACGATGTCTCATTGAAACACGTGCGATCACACACGCAAAACCAACACCGGAAAGTTTACAAACTATATAAAAAAGAAATGGAACAAAATAGTAAGTACATATATTGAATAATTACGCATACACTCGAACGTGTACACAATGATATATACGTTTTGATACCCATAGAACTACACATGCATCTTAATGTTTACACAACTACGTGAAAATCACAGGACACACTCACGCATACGAAAACACATATCACAAACGAAGCAAAACCAAAACTTTTTTTTTATTCTTTATTTATTTTCATTTTGTGAACAAACACAGACAGAGTGAATCATTCATAAGTTTAAAACGCCACACACACAAAAAAAAAATACACTATGCCCGGAGATAAATCTATCAACAAAAAAAATAAAGATGAATACCGATCTGCTAGCCTTAAAAAACTACGCTACGAACAATGTTTACATACTGAGAACTCGGTGACGGTGTTGTCTCAAAAAACTGACCCTAAACAGACAAATCCGTCCCCTAATGTCAACGCCAAAGCTCGTCATGCCTCAATGATAACAACGCAGATCACAAACCAGATTGGTCGTCGACCGAATCACAAAGGGCCACTTACTCGAAATAGATCTGCTAGCCTTAAGAAGCTACGTCACGAGAGCTCGGAGACGGTGTTGTCTCAAAAAATTTACCCTAAACAGACAGATCCGTCCCCTAGCGTCAACGTCGAAGCTTGTTATGCCTCACTGTTAATAAAACAAAATACAAACCGGAATGGTCATAGACCGCATTATAAAGGACCACTTACTCGGATAATGAACCAGATCCGAGTCGAGAAATCTGCTACTGGTTCAAATCTTCCCGACACACAGGAGCTGGAAGTACCCCACAACCGGAATATTCCAACAGATGGCCATCCATGCTCGTCATCAAATAACCAAAAGAAAAAGAATGAAAAATGGTCTAGGGAAGATAATAAAGAAGTTCTTACAGCCTTCTACCATGCCATCTATTTCCCTACAGATAAATCTAATACTGAACAAACCTACTTAAACTGGAGACAGAAACACCTTGAAGTAAGACCCTACATAGACAGTAACAAACTTGCCAACGTCAGAAGAAACATTATGAAAAAAAATTTACTAACTGAAGTAGAGATTGACCAAATTAAACAAGCAGTAAGGGATAAAAAGAATGAAAGTGCAGCTAAAGAAGATACTACAGAGGAAATAATTATAAACTAGCCCAAGGCTGATGAAAATACAGTAATGATTGAAAGAGTTAAGGTAACTGATAGGCAAAGTGAAATACTCTCTGAACCAACCATAAGCACTAAGGCAGGTGAAAATCAAATAGATGAAGAAAGTCATACAGAAATCGACGCAACAGAACTACATGATCTAAAAAATCAAATCATGATTGAATGGCTGAAAATTAAAGAAACTAGTATGACTGAACGCGACACTCTCCCCAAAATTCGCAATTCTAACCAAGACCTGAAAATAATTGGTAAAATCCGCCTTGCACTTAAGGATATAATTTCAGCTAATGATGTTGATATTACAGATCTCAACCACCTGTACTATGCATCCGCAAGAATCTCAACGATTCTATGTGGTGAAAAGATTAGAAAAAGACAACACTCCCACAAAAAGCCTTCTTGGCAAGAACGCATTCAACACCAAATTAAGCTGCTTAGATCTGACATAGAATGTTTGAAAAACCTTAAATTTGACAAGAGTATCAAACCTACAAAGACCCCAAAACTAAAGAAAAAATATAATATGAAAACCATAGTTGACATCGATGCCACCATAGAAACCATCAAGCAAAAGGTATGTGCTAAAGCTGCCCGCATAGCAAGGTATGAAAAGCGTGTTAGATTCTTCCGAGATAATAACATGTTCAAAAATAACCCCAAAAATTTCTACAGGAAGATAGGGAAAACACCAGTAACAATAAAGTCTGCCCCATCAAAAGAAGAAGTGCAAGAATTTTGGAATAAAATCTGGGCAGAAGATAAAACACACAATGAAAAGGCCCCTTGGATTGATAGAATATCTACAGACCTAGACTCCTTAGAGGAGCAAAAGTGGGAGGGGGTCAAGGTAGAAGATATAAGATCTGCTCTCAGGAGGTCAAGCAAATGGAAGTCTCCAGGAAAGGATAAAATTCCTAACTTCTGGTTGAATGCCTTCCCAGAAAGCCATGAACTGCTAACAAAACTTTACAACGATGTTTTGCAAAATCCTAGTTTGATGCCTTCTTGGCTAGTTAATGGTTTAACATTCCTGCTTCCAAAAAATGAGGAAACAAACGAACCAAAAAATTATCGACCCATAACCTGCTTAACAACAATGTATAAGACGCTAACATCTGTCCTAACCGAGTACACCTATAATTTTTTAATAGAAAGTAGCATATTCCCTAATGAGCAAAAGGGATGTAAACGTGGATCTTATGGTTGTAAAGATCAGCTACTCATCAATAAGATGATCTTAGAAGATTGTCACAAGCGACACAAAAACTTGTCAATAGCCTGGATAGACTATAAAAAGGCCTTTGATAGCCTACCACATAGCTGGATTAGGAAATGTCTTTTTATCTGTAAGTATGAGATCATGGAGAACCACACTGATGTTGAACAATGATAATGAATCTCTAAATGCTGGAGATGTAAGAATTTCATGTGGCATTTTCCAGGGTGACTCACTATCACCACTCCTCTTCTGTCTAGCCCTAATACCGCTCTCAAAATTGCTCAATGATGCACAGTATGGTTATAAAATATTTGATAAAAATATAAATCATCTCATTTAAATGGATGATTTAAAGCTCTTTGCAAAAAATGACCAACAGCTCAAAGGCCTACTAGCGATTGTTAAACAATTCAGTGATGACATCAGGATGCAATTTGGCCTTGATAAATGTGCAAAAGCTACCTTTATCAAAGGAAAAATGACAAATACATCTAATGTGAACCTTGACCAGCAAAATGTCATAAAAGAGTTAGAACCAGCGGAGAGCTACAAATACCTAGGGGTAATTGAAGGGGACAATATCAAGCACTCAGTGATGAGGGAAAGGATCAGAAGAGAATGTTATCGCAGGGTGAGAGCAATACTGAAGACAGAGCTGAACGCGAGAAACAGGATCGAAGCGATCAATGCTCTAGCCATACCAGTCGTGACTTACAGTTTCAATATCGTTAACTGGTCAATTACTGAAATATGTAATGTTGACAGAAAAATACGAAAACTGTTGACAATGCATAGAATGCACTACCCTAAGGCAGATATAGAACTTGACAACTGAGGACTTCTACAGCTGGCATTATCAATGAAGGTAGCCACAATTGGCCTAGACACCTATCAGAAAAACTCTGAGGACTGGATGCTAAAACTTGTCTTAAAACATGAAAGCAAGAAAGCATCTTACTCAGTAACAAAACAGGCAAAGGAATATCTAAGTGAATTCCAATTGCAACAAATTCAAGAATTAGACGAACTAGAAACACCTGCAGAAAAAGCTAAGCGCTTGAAAACCCGTGCTAAAATTGCTGCCTTAGATATTATGACTGAAAAATGGCATGGAAAACCTCTCAATGGCAAATACCCAAAGAGAGTGAATAATGCAGATATTAACAAAGCCCTTACCCACCAATGGTTAATGGCCTCTGGCTTGAAATCAGAAACAGAGGGGTTTATCATAGCAACCCAAGATCAATGCCTACCTACAAAGAACTGCCAGGCCAACATGCAAAAACCTGGACTTGCCCCATGATAAAAAATGATCACATTGCACTCCTCTGGAACTTCACCATTCAAACTGACAGAAAGATAGACGCAAATAGGCCAGACATCATACTGAAAGACGTCAGACAAAAATCATACCTCCTCATTGATATGACTGTCCCAATTGATATAAACGTATCTGTCAAGACCTACCAAAAACTGAGCAAATATAAAGATCTTGAAATAGAAATTAGCAAAATGTGGAATCTGAAGACGAAAACAATACCTATTGTCATAGGTGCCCTGGGAATGACAGCGAAACGGGCTGATTACTACCTAGCTCAGATACCAGGAAACCCCAAAATGGCTGAAGTTCAAAAGATAGTGCTCATGGGAACTGCCCATATCCTACGTAAAACATTGTCTATGTGATCTCAAATTTTAAAGCAAACACATAATTTTCTTATGGTTTCTTAAACATTCACTTGAACAAAACTGTACAAATCCAAATATATGGTACCCTAGGCATAACACCTACATGAACTTCTAACTTGTTGTCTCTTGAGGTCTCTGGGTGAGACTTGGATCCAACTTGTACAAATGCAAAACAAAAGTCAAACATAAAATAATAATAATAATAATAATAATAATAATAATAATAATAATAATAATAATAATAATAATGATATATATATATATATATATATATAATGTAATGACATGTGGATCGTTGGCGATTTTTTCCTCCGTCCTCCTTTTCTCTTGGACTTTCCTCTGTTTCCTGTTTCTCAAGAAGAGCCTTGCTCGAAGCGTCAAACTACCTTTCTTTCCTTCCCTGAGCGTCTGCTAATACTTTGCATGTACCACGTCCTCGCGTTGTTGTTTTTTTGTCATGTGTTTTTTCTTCGTTTTTTGGGCGGAGGGGATTAATTATATATATATATATATATATATATATATATATATATATATATATATATATATTACATACCCTAACCCTAATTTTTCTGAATCTTCAGATTTTTCAATATGCTAGGCCACTGGTTTTAAATTGATTTTAATCAAGATAATATTCAAATTTTCACCCTTATTATTTAAATTTATATATATATATATATATATATATATATATATATATATATATATATATATATACATACACATGTATGTATAAGTATGTTTGTTGAACTATGGTGTTCAATATATATTCTCTGGGGTTTTTGAGACTGCGATTGCTCTAGGGAACAGTGAACTATGTTCTTTGATATCAACGCCAAGTATCTGTGTGTGTGTGTGTGTGTGTGTGTGTGTGTGTGTGTGTGTGTGTGTGTGTGTTTGTGTGTGTGTGTGCGCGCGCGCAATTAAGCCATTGGCAGACTACTGTCCCAAGATAATATATCCGGGGGACTTTTGCTGAAAGAACATACACACATACACACACATATGCACACATACTTGACGTTGGTAACAAATAACATGGTCAGTGCTACCCAAAGCAATCACAATGTGTATTTATTCAAGGTCTTGCTGATAAATTGAGACAATTTTTACGATACTTAAAACTGGTTATAAATAGTAATAGACTGATATAATTTTAATGTAACATTTATTACAACAAAAATATTTATCACTCAATATAGCCGCCACACTAGAAAGAAAATTTTTTGCAGCTGTTGCAACCTCCGCCTTTTTGATTTTGCGTGTCGCACGCACGATGCAGGTCTTCAAACTGTTGACACTCAAGTGTGGCGAAGCATTGGTCCTTGCTTGAAGTACACCCCATAAAAAGTAACCGAGAAAGTTGAGATCTGGTCTATTACTAGGCCAGATAATTGTCTTCACAAAAAATGACACTTTTTCACTGCTTAAGTTAACTGCTTAAAATTGGTTTCAATTTATCTGCAACACCCTGTATATATGTGTATGGGTGTCTATGTGTGTATACATTCTTTTAATTTTGATCTTGCTACTGTTCTCGACATTATTATTGTTTTTGTAGTTATTATTGACATTGTTTTTGCTCTATTATTTCTTTCATCTTTCTAGGGAAATACCCTAGAGAATTTTATGACCAGCTTCATAGATAGATATTTTGTTTTTTTTTTAAATTATTTTTTCTTTGTTCTTGTTTTGGGAAGTAAAGTAGTAAATAGATTAGCAAAGACAGGATTTCTAGCAACATTTTTCAGGGTGTTTTTTAATCTGAGTGCGCCATTACAAAGGTGTCCACATTGCAACAGGGGTCCACATTGCAACAGGGGTCTACACTGGAAACTACTAGTCTAAAACAATTTTTTTCATGATCCCTGAAAAATCACTGTGCCAATTCACTACCTTGTATCTGAGGACTCTTTGTTTTGGATTGACCCTCTGTTTTAATTTTTTTTTTGTCCATGTTTGTTTCCTCGTAAGACATAGCCACCAGGTGATGGGGTGGTATGACTCTTTGGGTAGTATTTTTTGTTTTCTTTGTTCCTTTGTTTATTTGTAACTAGTCACAAGAAACGCCCGACAATCGAATGGAAGCATTTAATTAGTGTAAAGTAATAAATGTCCTTAAAGTCGGTAGATCTGACTTGCAGAACAAAGCACGACACAAGAGGAAGCACCTACGCTGAAATAGAGTTGAAAAAGTTTTCAAATTCATAAATATTAAGAGTGATTTTAAGTAATATCTTCTGAATATGGAAAATTGTTACCTAATGAATGTATGGGGTACAATATATATTATATTATATGTATATAATATATTATATTATATTATATATATATGTGTATATATATGTATGTATATATATATATAAATATTTATTTATTTATTTATGTGTGTCTTTGTGTCTGTATTTGTCCCTCCCCACCATCACTTGACAACCGATGTTGGTATGCTTACGTCTTCGTAACTTAGCGGTTGGGGAAAAAGAAAGCGATAGATAAGTACCAGGCTTACAAAGAATAAGCGATGGGGTCGATTTCTTCGACTAAAAGGCGGTGCTCCAGCATGACCGCAGTCAAATGACTGAAACAAGTAAAAGAATATATATATATATATATATATATATATATATATATATATATATATATATATATATATATATATATATATATATATAAAAGGTTGAGGAGGGTATTGGATTTAACCAAACCCAGGAGGATACAGGTAATACCGAGTAAGTGCTGTATACCGACTAGTTTGCCCCAGTTGTTGTATGAACAGGATTGGGTATTATAAGTCGTGTATTAGCTTGTGTATATGTAAATATATAAAAACAAAAAAGATAAAGAGAGCAAAGGTAAGGTTGGAGAAGTATTTTATGGATAGAGTCTTACAGCTGTTTCTGGGAAGATCCAGTACTTCCCTTCATCGGAGACAAAAAAAATAAAGTAATCTATTATTATATCCATGCTATCTATCTATGCTATATCAACTTTCGCTCCAACATAAATTTCCGGATTATCCACACAGGGATTACTTTGCACGGATTTCTACACGGATATTTACCACTGGAATGAAACTACACTTCAAGTACTGTTCTCTCTTTTTTCAGCACATCACACTCTTTACCACTTCATACTAAAAATATCCGCCTATGGATATAATAATAGATTACTTTATTTTTTTCTGTCTCCGATGAAGGGAAGTACTGGATCTTCCCAGAAACAGCTGTAAGACTCTATCCATAAAATACTTCTCCAACCTTACCTTTGCTCTCTTTATATTTTTGTTTTTATATATTTACATATATATATATATATATATATATATATATATATATATATATATATATATATATATATATATATATATATATATATATATATATATATATATATATATATATATATATATATATATATAGTAGGAGTGGCTGTGTGGTAAGAAGCTTGCTTACCAACCACATTATTCAGGGTTCAGTCACACAGCGTGGCACCTTGAGCAAGTGTCTTATATAATAGCCTCAGGCTGACCAAAGCCTTGTGAGTGGATTTGGTAGATGGAAACTGAAAGAAGCCCGTCGTATATATGTATATATATGTATGTGTATATGTTTGTGTGTCTGTGTTTGTCCCCCCAACATCACTTGACAACCGATGCTGGTGTGTTTACGTCCCCGTAACTTAGCGATTCAGCAAAAGAGACCGATAGAATAAGTACTAGGCTTCTAAAGAATAAGTCCTGGAGTCGATTTGCTCGACTAAAGGCGGTGCTCCAGCATGGCCACAGTCAAATGACTGAAACAAGTAAAAGAGTAATATATATATATACATACACATTACACATACATGCATAGAGAGAAAGAGAGAGAGAAAGAGAGAGAGAGGAAGAGAAGGAGGGAGAGGAAAAGTGAAACAAAGGGATGGGGAACGTTTGGTTGGTTACAAATAGTAGTTATTCCAAAAAATGTTGATAACAAAGGTGATGGAATTTTGTCAATAGAAATCATATAAAAGGAATATAACAGTCAAATTTACATTGATAGACATGCACACATACATACGCACACACACGCACAATCTCCCTGTAATGTTCTTCACACGAGACTGATGAGATGAGCTGGTAAGAGTAAGATGTGAATATGCGCGCGCGCACACACACACACACACACACACACACACACACACACACGTACGCACACACATCATAATGTTTCTCCCTCTCTATTACAGTCGTTGTCCACTGACCAATCAGCATAACCACACTAAAACCCACCAGCACCATCATTTCTCAAAGTGGCAATATAACGTCCAGATTCATTTCTGTCACACCTCCTCTATTTTTCTTTCTTTCTTCTTTTCTTTCCTTTTCTTTATTTAATGCGGCAATGTATGTATGTATGTATGTATGTATGTATGTATGTATGTATGTATTGAAGAAAGAACCAGTTGTTGGTCTTTTGCTGACCTCAGTAATCTGCCTGTGTTGTTTTAGAGGTTAAAAGACGGACATAACATTAATATTATTTTCCAATAGCTACAATCTACATGGTGAAGAAGAAATGAAAAGTGTATGCCTGTACGTTTGAATGCGTCGGTGAATTTCAGTAATCACCACTCCGTGATTTAGGTAACATATTTATAGCATCTCCGGCCTCTATCTACCAAAGGTATGTATTTCAACATTTTTTTATCAAGTATTTAGTCATCTATTATCCAATTTAATCAATTTGTCAACCATAATTACATATATTTAATGCAGTCCTGAGTATAATACAACTCTTAGATTCTAATATACATAGACGCTTACACATACATACATACTCTCTTTTACTCTTTTACTTGTTTCAGTCATTTGACTGCGGCCATGCTGGGGCACCGCCTTTAATCGAGCAAATTGGCCCCAGGACTTATTCTTTGTAAGCCTAGTATATGTAATCTGGGTATACCCCACCTTTTAAATTTTGTTTTTTTTTTACGGAATCCTATGTTTCAGACCATGGAGATTCCGATTCTGAAAAAAAAATTTACAAAAATCTCAATTTCAAAATTTCGATTCCCCCCGCCCCTGGTTTTTATATAGATCCACAGGGTAAACCTAACCCTAACTCAAACCCTAACTCAAACCCTAACCCTAACCCTGACCGTAACCCTGACCGTAACCCTAACCCTGACCCTAACCCTAATCCTAACACTAGTTTTGTGAGATTTGGCTGTTATTTCTAGTATGTAAATAACCTGCTTGGTGGGGGGGGGGGGGATAGA